>NC_061113.1:240992475-241009013 GCF_002878395.1 Capsicum annuum
GATAATAATCTAGTAGTTACAGAATTATGCTTTCAACACAGATGAGAGCCATGGCAACTAGTTCCTGCTGTTTGTTGGCTGTTCCAAACCGGTTTGTCTGTTACTCTGTACCCTTTAATTAGAAAATGTTTGGCTATTTGGCTAATCCGCCTTGGCAAAATAAATCAACTAACCCATTAATTCCCAGACTGACCCGTTACATTTCAGTTTGGCTACGCCCACCGCATACTGATTTCTGAACAATTTGTTTCTACATCCAGATTTTGATAAAATCATTAGGATGTACCTGCATCGGTAGCATCTGAAGATCAAAAGGTTCTTGCTTTTCGCGATTTGAATCCTCAAGCTCCTGTTGATGTCCTAGTTATCCCAAAATCAAGGGATGGATTTTAATTGCTGTGGTATGTATTCTAGCACATATTCCATGTCTAGTTTCAAGGAATGCACCTCTTGACTTTTGGTATAGCACAAATCACAAATTATAAAAGAAATCCTGATGTTGTGCTTTTGATCTAATAACAGAAGTGGATATTGGAAAAAAGGGGGAAAGAGAGCTGTATTAACAGTGGCGGATGCAGCTATTTAGTTGCATTGTGAGTTTAACGTGAAATATAAATTTATGGTAGTTAAATTGGAAGCTTGATTTTACTTTGTAGTACTTGCTCTGCATCTCTCAATGATCATTGATCAGCATGGTTAGAAGTTTCAGTGTTAGCAGGATATAAAGGTTAATAGAGGTGATTCACAACAAGAAACATAATATATACAGTAGTTGATTTTAGCTCTCTGCGACAATGTCACATTGTGAATGATATCTCAGCATAAAATGTGCGTCTTAAAAATTATTTGAAGATCCCTTCTTCCATTGCACAAAAACCCATCAAAATGCAACGACAATTGGTTCTTGGTCGCTCATATGGTTACATATTATCAGTCATTTTACTAGCTAGTTTATGTCCTGTGTGTCTTCTTCTGCATTATTTTGTGGGTGTCTCCACAACCAAGAGAATACCAATTAATCACTTTGAACAATCCATAAAGTGGATATGCATGCTTATAGCTCAGTTATTAGGTAAAATCTCATTAATTAACAAAATGTCCAAGGAAATGAATTCATCAAGACATTGTGTTTCCTAAATGCTAAATAAACCTGCTTCTTATACTCTTTTATACCCATTTTACTTGTTACATTCCCATATTTTGAATGGATAATATCAATTGACTCATATTTGGCTAATATCACAAATATACTACTGTATCATTTTGGCCAGCCCTTCATGTGTCATAATTAGAAATGCATGACTCATTCCAGTACGTCTCAGGAACAGAAGCAAACCATACACTGGAAAAACAGTAGAAACATGAGGAACCGAAGAGGAATACTAGCGGATTTGGACCAAGGAAAATTATCTTTAAAAAGGAACATCAGGTGTGCATGCAGCTATTTTGTTGCCTTGTGTGGGGTTCATATGTATTTGATACGTTGACGTAAAATATACTATTCAATAAAATATAGAATTTAAATTCTGAATGCGTCTGCTGGACAAGAAGATCGAAGGCCACACCACATTAGCAGATATACACGTATAGTTACGTATTTCATGTGTATCTGATTATGCAAATTATGCAAAAGACAAATGAAAAATTCTAGGCGTAACAATATTGAAGACTACAATATAGTTCACATGAGACATCATGAGCATTGCCTTACTGTCCCTTAAACAAAACAAAACAATGCCGACACTATATATATCGTACGTGCTTCAATTTGAAGCTGCCCCATCATCTTATTTTACTAAAATTTCTCTAGCTCCAAATTTAACTTTTATTACTATTTTGGACCAACTTATAATATGTCCAATAGCATGAAGAAGAAATCTTTGCAACCACACATCCACTAAAATAAGAACAAAATTAATAATGGTGTTTTCGTCTGTGACAAGTTAAAAAAAACGAATATTGATTTGTTGACAATTTAATTTGGCGTAATTAATACTTCCACCGTTTAAAAAAAAATGACCTACTTTAACTTGACACACAATTGAAGAAAATAAAGAAGACTTTTAAATCTTGTGGCCATAAATTAAAGTTGTGTCAAATGTATCAAAATATCCTTTAATCTTGTGGTACTAAACAAGTCACGTGGAAAGTTAAAATTAAAATATTACCAAAAAAGAAAAGGGATCATTTTTTTTTCCGGAAAAGGTTCAAAAATACCCATGAACTATCTGAAATGGATCAAATACCCCTCGTTAGTTTTTTGGCTCAAAAATATCCCTCCGTTAAATATTTGGCTCAAAAATACTTCTCCCTTTAATAAAATTCCACCAAGCATGCCACCTAGATTGAAAAAAAGCCACGTGATCATGCCATGTCATCATCCACGTGTCAAAAGTGTGAATAACCACCTTTTCAAATATAGCCACATTTACAAATATAACCACATTACATCATCCCATATTCGTCACCTCTTTCATTCCATCGCCACCGGTGATTCTCCGATGAGGACAATTCAGTCAATTCACCCTTTAAATTCAATCTATTTCAATCTATCGTTAACAAATCCAATGAATTCCTTGCAACAATAGCATCCGATTTTCCTTCTTCTTCTTTAGGACCTGAAAAGAGAAATAACAGATTAAGTTAATTTACATTACAATAGTTGTTTGGCACTACAAATTGAAGCATAAAGAAGAAGTGAACTTAATTGGCAGCTGGGCACACCTTAATTAATAATTACCACACATAGATTACAGAAGGATCACAACAACACAGAGCTGCTAGACTGCAACAAATCACAACACAAAAGGGAAAATGAATAAAAATGAGAAATGCAGAAAAAAAATGAAAAATTACATACTAACTAGTAACAGTTACTATAGGTAATTATTTTTATGTAAATCAAATTAGTCGCCACGACAATTTTTAGGGGAAGTTACTCATTTGATCATTCGGCCAAAAATACCCCTCGTTAGTTTTTTGGCTCAAAAATATCCCTCCGTTAAATATTCCTAAAAAAGAAAGCAGATAATTCTTTTTGAAATGGAGGGAGTAGTAGCAATGGTGGAGCCACAGCCGACGAAGGATGGTCAGATGAACACCCTCGTCGGAAATTTTTTTCTAGTATATAGGTTAAATATAGATATTTATGGTTATATACATGTTGTTGCACACCCTTGACAAGCTAGAGAAGCATAGTCCAGTGGTCAAGAGTGTGCATTTGTACATCAACAACCCGGGTTCGAACCTTATCAAGGAAAAATGTGAATACCCTTAACCAAAAGTCTGGCTTCGCCACTCTAGTAGATAGAGCAAGAAAGTGGCATCCATTTACATACCTAAAAAAACTACAATACGTGACACAGATTTCGATTCTAGCTAGGTTATATGATTTGGCAAATACGTGGGTCGTGCATTTGACTGTTTCATAATTCATTAAATATATTATCTTAGTAAAAAGGGGACTTCGTTTTCAACTAGACCATTTTGGTAAGAGGTAATGTTACATACACATGTAGTAAAATATTTGTGAATTTGTCTGAGAATAGATAGTAAGGGCGTAGATGCTGACATACAAACTACTTGTAACAATTTTCTTGATATCTTGAAAGTCAAGATTTTGATGAGTTGGGTTGGGGTATAGGGAGATGGGGAGTGGGGTTGCATGATGGTGGGGAGGGGAGGCCAAAGTAAAGAGTCACAAGTCAAATGATTGATGAGAAAATACATTGCATTGTGGCACCACCACTGCTAACTATAGTGTCACTTGTCATTATGGTTTTGATATGGACTTTCCCATCCTATTTTACGTGGCATATTTTAATCGGACATATAATTTAAGAAATAAAAAAATATATATATGTTGGTATTTATTAAATTATTCTTTGTTATTATCTTTAATTAAGTGAGACTAATAAGAATAAAAGTAGAATTATATCTTTAAATAATTACCAAATAAGAAAACATGATATTTTTTAAAACGAATAAAAAAAAATGATGACACATAAATTGAGATTGAGACGGAGAGTGTATATGAAAAATCTGGCTAAACGGATTTACTTGTCCACCTCAAGCAGTCACAACTTTTCCTCCATGAGCCCACCAACATGACTTATGTAACAAATCAAAATTTAATTTAACAGGTAAATTAAATTTAAATAATTGTTGTCACATATGCATACATACGGTATGTAAATAATATGTTTAACGTAAAAATATTATGTTCGGTTAAAGATAATTTCCATCTACCGACTGCCAACGTAGCATTAATTATAATAACTAGTAGTGTATGTGTATATAAATAGGTAGCTAGGTACTCATTTCATCAGATATTAAAAACACCAAAGTTTTAGCAAAGCTTAAATTTGCCCCTTCAACTAAAAGGGGCTCTCTTTCTAGCTCTTTCCCTTAAAACATTAAAATATTGTTGTAGTTCTCCCATATAGCCATAGCTAAACCTAAATTATTCTACTTTAACACAATATGATGCCATCAACTATGACAGCAGTACAACTATGTTGCTGCTTGTGTTTGGTTATGGTTACAACAACGTTTGGGAGGCTACATCCTCGAAATCTCACTGACAACAGGTTGATTCGTAGAAACCTCTTAGGCAATGGCCTTGGTGGAACTCCTCAAATGGGGTAAGATAGATAATTCTTTTTTATTTCAAGTTATATACTGTCGGTGCATAAAATTAATTGTTATTCTTCTTCTTGTTGTGTAACATATTGTTGATAATCGAAGAGTATAGGTATATATTGTATGGTGTTGTCTTGAAAGAGACACCATATATCATATATGAAGGAATGGTGTAGGTGGGGTTTTTAAAGAAAGCTCGTGAACTTGTCAAGTTGTCTACTTGCTTCTTGCAAAAAAAAAATAATAATAATAAAAAAAATGATTGAGTAATTAATTAAGTTCTATAAATTCAAAAACTTTTTACGTACAGGAATACAAAAACATTCAGACGAGCCAGTGTTTTATTATATAATTCTTTGAATTTTCATCGATATCAGGGAGATAGTGGCCTAAGGCCTACTTTTTTAAGAAAAGAAAAAAAAAATTTAAACAACATGTATTTCTAAGAATTATATACTCGCTTTATTCTAATAGTTTTCTTTTATTTACTAATATAATTAGTGCATTTAGTTTTTCTTGAGATATCATATTCCAGATATATTAAACTTCTAATAATTCTTGTATTTCATATAACAATTTTTTTTCTACAGATAATATCTGTTATTGCTTAAAAAAAATGAGGCTCGTAAATTAGAGGTCAAAGATAGTCACCTTTTTCATAAGGGTAGAGTTGTCCCTAATGGATATGAACCCCACTACCCACCTATTATTTAAGGGGTGGTGGGATGTTTGGTTTGTGTACAAGTTATGTATACTATATGTTAGTTAAAATTGGGATTAGTTAGATTGAATTTAGTTATTTATTTTATTAAAATTAACCTGCATTTTATAATTTCTTAAAAGAAGTTATTTGTTCACAAGGTTATCATCTGATTTATTTAGTAGCAAAGGGATTTCACGGGTATTTTTGTTATTTTTACTATTTTATTTCAATATAACTAAATTCGTACTAGTACTTCACCATCTAACAGGATTAACTTAATCTAATACTTATATTTAAACAAATATAACTTATCACAAAATTAGTAACTAAACAAACAATGCGGCGATATTAAATTTCTATCCTATTTATTAAGTTACTTGATAAATAAATTTAATGTAATTAGACATTTTAGTAATCATTTCTGTATTGTAATTACGACGATGCGTTTGTTTATCAATTTACTTAATTCCATTTAATTAGATAGGTTACCGCTAATCATTCTTAAAGTCAGAGGGTCCGTTTGGATATGAATATTCCCTTTCCAAAAAATATTTTCAAAATAATACTATTTGGTTATACATTAAAATTATTTTTTCCGTTAGTTTTATAAATTTGAAAAACTAGTGTTTAACCATTTTTCCAATTAAAAATGCAGGTGAAGACATAATTTCAACTTTAGATAGGAATAACATTTTTTTTTTTTTTTTTTTTTTCAATATGACTAAATTTATGTCCAAACACCTACTAAATTAATGTCCTATTGTTATTTATGGAAAAACAGATGGAGCAGCTGGAATCATTTTGCTTGCAATATTCATGAGAGTATGATAAGGGAAACAGGTCAGCAAAATTATTTTCTACTTAGAAATGGCAAAGACAAGTGTCAACAAATGAACAAACAAATACTTAGTCCTACACAACAGTTGTCACTTTGTTGTTGTTTTATTTTTTTCTTCTTTAATTTTTGATGTGGCAGCTGATGCAATGGTCTCTACTGGGCTTTCTTCACTTGGATATGAATACATCAATATAGGTAACTTCATTTGTTCTTAATTTACCATGTTTAATGAATTAGAATGGGTTTCTTTTCTTTAAGATTAATTAATAATGCGTTTGAATTTAAATACACACTTTAAAAATGTAAAAATGTGAGATTAAAATTTGAATACTTGTATATTTATTGTATAAAATTTATCTTTATTATAAATTTAAATAAAAGCTAATAAACTACTAGATTAATTTAATATTATATATCAATAAAATATTTTGAAAAAATTATGTGATGGTTGGTTGGGGTAATGACTAGCGATATTGTAAATGTAGAAATTGGAGATGATACTGACTTATGACTTATGAGGAGGTGTGATCGAATTGTAACTGGTGGTGATGGTGATTGTCATAGAGGCTATTGGTGATTGACATAAAGGTTGATGGTGGTAGCGGTCGATAATTATGGTGAATGGTAGTGATAGCTAATGATGGTAATGAATAATGACAGTGGCTTGATATCTAATGCCAAGACCAATAATGGTAGTTGCTGGTGATGATTATAAGTTGTGGCTAGTGATAGTGACAACTGATTATGAATACAATTGATAAGTGACTATTTTTGTAGAAATGTTCAAATAGTCATTTTAATGATATTAAGATTTGTTATAAATCTTAGTCATTCAAATCTATTCACGTTCATTTAGTGCTTGAAACCTAAAGAAAAACAAAATTTAAATTTAAATAATTAAGATTAACATTAAGGTTAGTAAAAATTTGCTTGCCAGTTTTATTGCTAATCAGTTATTTGTCGTATTTTATTTCTTCAGATGACTGCTGGGCGGAACAAAATAGAGACTCACAGGTACTCTAAATTGGTTCCCCTGTTTTTTTGTTGCCAATTTCTTTTGTCTTATTAATTTAACGAATATATATATATATATATATATCGTAATCTGCAAGTTTGCGATAACTTTATAACTTCCGGTCGAATCATGTATATGTATTAATATAACTTTACTTATTATATGTGAATATTCGATTATTCTTTTAAATTACTAGTCTCACTTATAATGGACATTTATATGTATATCAAATTAAATGATCTAATAGTTTAAAAATTCTGAAGCAAGTGTATGGAGGTTTAGTTCTACTCGTATTTATTTCAAAGTTGATGATGATATTCTACGTATTTTTGTGGTATATTACGTTGGCGAAAGAAGAATCGAAGAATTCAATGAATAGTCAATTAGGTTAGTACTTAATGATTAATAGAGTCTAGGAATTAATAAAAATTAAGGATTAAACATTGGATTTGGGATTTTGGATTATTAATGGTCAATTAGATTAAATTTAGAGATGTATAGTAAACGTGAAAAATACAATCAACGAGCCAGGATATTCACTAAGAGGTTCATAAGTGAACATACGAACTAACCGAAGGAGGTTTAACATATAATATATATATACATAAAAGATAATTTTAATCATACATATATAGCATAATTTTTCGCCGAAGGGAATTTGGATGAACCCCTTGACAAAGGGTAGCTCCGCCCCTGGTTGCCGGGACAATCAACATGAAATGTTATTTATAGAACTTGATTTTTGAACTCAGACAAAGAAAGTCATTTTTTTAGAAAAATATATTTTGAAAAAGTACGAGAAAATCAGAAAATATTACAGCTTATAAATAACAAATTTTGACAGGGAAATATGGTTGCTAAAGGTTCAACATTTCCTTCTGGTATTAAAGCACTAGCAGATTATGTTCATGGCAAAGGATTGAAACTCGGACTTTATTCTGATGCTGGGTATATTTTTATACTAAATAATAGTATCTTTTTTTTTTCCTAAAAAAATTATACTAGTAATTAGATATATTTAGTCATAATTTTGATTTAAACAAGCCATTTTTATTTTTTAATTTCTTGTAATGCAGGACTCAGACATGTAGTAAAACAATGCCAGGTTCATTAGGACACGAATACCAAGATGCAAATACTTTTGCTTCCTGGGTATGTTTGCTTGGCCTACATGTACATATTTTAAGATTAAAAATATATATTTATACATAATGGTGGAGATTTTATTTGAGTTTATTTTTGAGTTTAATAGTCAATATTTAACTTGTGTTATTTTTCTTAGGGTGTTGATTACTTGAAGTATGATAATTGTAACAACGAGAATCGAAGTCCAAGAGAAAGGTACTACTTGCCCCTCCAAGTGCACTCGCTATTTACATCAAATCAATACACTTCATTATGATTAAGTATTCAAGAAAAAAAAAACCTCAAAAAACATATATTTTTGAATAAATTAATTTAACGTAAACACTGAATACGGATAACTTTTTACTGTTTCTTCCTTTCTCAACAAGAATATACCTTTGTTTCTTCTTTTTAACAATGTTTCCTTAAATAAAACAGGTATCCCACAATGAGCAAAGCTTTACAGAACTCTGGAAGGGCTATATTTTATTCTATATGTGAATGGTGAGTGTACTTTTTGAATGGCATATTTTAAAAAAAAATCATTTTTTTCAGTCGATATATACACAAATAATATATTGATTATACACATATTAATATGTTATTTTTCCCAATTTCAGGGGAGGTGATAATCCTGCCACTTGGGCTTCTCCTGTTGGAAATAGTTGGAGAACGACTGGAGATATTTCTGATGATTGGGGCAGGTAAAATATAGATTTTTTTTTTTTTTTTAAAAAAACATACTTTTATTTTCGTAAATTCTTCTCTCACTCTTGGTCGAATTCGATTAAATACATTTAACTCTCAATTAATTGAAATTACGCTTTTGATCTTTGCTTATAGATATTCACAAATGTATCGTACTAGAGTTTAAATAATTCTACACGAAGCCTTATATGATAGTGAACGAAGTAGTGATGTTAGTGTGTTTCGCGTTGCAGCATGACTTCGCGGGCAGATATGAATGACCAATGGGCATCTTATGCTGGTCCAGGTGGCTGGAATGGTATAAGTTTAATTCACAAAAATTTATGCATTTTATTTCTCATTAATTATTATAAAACTAAATTAAATTTATTATGTAAGTTTAATTTGCAGTGATTTTACATGGTGTTAATTTGTTGTTTCAGATCCAGACATGTTAGAAGTTGGAAATGGAGGAATGAGCTTTGGAGAATATCGTTCTCATTTCAGCATTTGGGCATTAGCAAAAGTCAGTTTTGATTATTATTATTATGAATTTAGTTTAATTTAATTTAATAAAATTCTATTGGCAAAAAATAGACTTTAATTTGTTATATATTAAAATTAATATTTTTTTGTTTATAGGCACCTTTGATTATAGGTTGTGATTTACGATCAATGGATCAGAGTGCTCATGACATTCTAAGCAACTCAGAGGTCATTGCAGTTAATCAAGGTAAACTATTTTACTTTCTTTAATTTCAGTTGCATTTATGTGTGACAACAAAATTAGTCTATGAAAACATGATCTGCAATTGCCCTAAGTTTGAGCGTGTTAATGACTTGTCCATTTAATGATTCAGTCCATTTTGATCAATCCAATTCATCTCATCTAAAAGTCACTTCAGACATATGTTATCTGAAGTTAGGCTTGACAAAATGTTTAAAGTTACATGTGAGTGAAGTTCATGCATTTCTACTTGAAATTCAGGCAAATATGGTAGGACGTGAGTTGTGTACGACAAAAGTTTAATAATATTTGTGCGACTTTAGATATTGTGTCTAAGGTCATCCCAAAGTAGCTACACGTACAAAAAGAATCTAAAAAATGACCACAAATTAAATGATGGCATCAAATTTGGATAATTGTGCACTTCATCCACCAGTTTTACTATTTCAAATTCAGCTTAATCCGCTCATTTATCACTCCTAATTGCATTCTAATGACTACTAATGGTAGAAGACAAGAACATAACATGTTTATATTTGTTGAAATTGGGATCAGATAAACTTGGAGTACAAGGTAGAAAAATTAAGGAGTATGGAGATAATTTGCAGGTAATTATTTTGAAATGACTGACTCTCAATCCCAATTTTTATTTTTATTTCCAAATTCCAATGAATTCATTTTCTAATACAAAAACTTGTAAATATTTATACATTGTTATTGCAGGTATGGGCAGGGCCTTTAAGTGGGAATAGAAAAGCAGTAGTGCTATGGAATAGAGGATCATCAAAGGCTGATATAACTGCTCAATGGTCTGATATTGGACTTGATTCTTCTACTGTTGTTGATGCACGAGACTTATGGGCTGTAAGTCTTTCATTTAAAAACTATCTACATTTCGTAACGCGAACTCAAAATTTGAAGTCATGTCAAGCATTACGCTCAACAATATGATCTAATCGCTTATTGTTATCAAGCATTAAGCTGGAAATATATTTAGCAAAAGTTAAAAAGTTCATGGCTTTTTTCACTCGATATTCAGTATCGGGCGTTGGGGCAAGGGTTGGGTATCATGCATTGTAACATCTTTAAGGGGCTATTATGTTGAGTTTATCTTTGAGGGGAGGATTGTCCAAGACCATATAAAGAGACCAAGGACCTTTTAACCTACCGATGTGGGACTCCAACAATAAGTTTCACAAAATGATGCATACATAAATATTCTACGAAATGTTTGGGACTTTGGGCCCGATTAATCCGAATTTTTTATATGGAAAAGTCCCATTTGGGGGTAATGCGGTGACTCTACTTTCAGAGTCCGAACAAAAGATCTCTTATTAAATTCTAAAGAATAGAACAACACTTACCAGTCCACCAAAACATTTAGCGATAACAATATATATTGACTAGCTATTTCCACAAAACAACAATAATCATCTGTTATATATGTTTCGAAGTTTAATTTAAATGACACTTTTTTTTTTATCATTTGGATTGAATTGCAGCACTCAACAAAAGGATCAGTTAAAGGACAAATATCAGCCAGCGTTGAACCACATGATTGCAGCATGTTTGTTCTTACTCCCAAAAAATAAATTCAACCCTATTACTTTGCTGGGGAGATGAAGATGATTTTCCATGTCAAATGTTATAATTTTTCTGAAAATTATACCACGTTGCTGGAGGAGTCATACATCATTTAATTAGGAATAAGACGAATAAATTAAAGTAATTTTGTTAGTATTTATATTATAGTTAAGACAGTTTCTTTGTATTGTGTTATTTTGTGTGGGACAAATCTTGATGTGAGCTATACATCATAATGCTTTATGGTGCTATCTTTTTTATATTTGGTCTTTGGATATAATAACTAAAAAGACCTAAATGAGAATTTAATCGTATTAAATATGAAAAGATTATGACATAAGTAGTATTTTTTATTAAGCTACCAAACTATGAAATGTCGTCTCACTTTCTCATGTTCCTTTAAATTAATTGTTGATGCATATGTTTTGAGAGACCATTTTCGTTTTTTATATTCTTATTAGTAGGATAATACTTAGTCGGGTCTATTAAAAGTAATCTTTTTGTTTCATCTTTGGTGTATATCCTCTCAAATTTAGACGTTATCTTCTGCTACTTGGTAGAGGATATTTTATATAATTCGAGAATAATTACATTTTGAGCTTATCATCATTCAATCTTTAAGAACGTAAGGGAAAAAAAGAAAGGAGAGTTTAAGGACATGACTTTAAATCTGAAGTAAAATGAAAATGGCGTACAAGTTCAATCGTTCGTTCGCTACAGAGTGTAATTATTGGGCGAAAATTGTGGGATGATAGTGTAGCTATGATGAGAAATGAGTATAAGAAATCACCATAAAATCCCTCAACATTGGAAGGTATCGACTGTCAAACTGTAATAATTAAAAGTATTAGTAACTCTCCACTACCAAATGAAAGTGTCATCATATCTTTCACACTTGTAATTTAATTTTGGTCAACAATCTTTAACATGTTTTCCTTTAATACATCTAAACTCCGTAAATTATTCACTTTAATCCGATTCAGGTCCCACAAGTATTTGCTCCATTAGTTCAGCTTAATTAGAAGTATCAAATAGGTATTCGATGTTCAATATCTACGTTAAAACCTGATTATATTAAAATTCAACTATATTAAACTGCTCCAAAAAAAATCCCATATTAAAGAATTAAGTAGTACTTTCTAATAAGAATGATTCCATATCCAAGATGTTCTTACCTCTGTGGATACCTTTTTATTTGAATATCTTAGAATGTAAATTTATTTTTAGAGAAAATGGTCAAAAGTTTTCTAACCTTTACTTCAAATTCCAATTACATGCTCATACTTTGCGGGGGTCATAGGACCTCCCTGAACTATTTTAAAGTGGAATTATTACCCTCAAAATCTGACAACCAGTCATTTTGGATAAGGTGTGATGCATGCGCCAACAGTATTTTGACATGTATTTTTTTTGTTTAAAAATCATTTTTTTTCTATTTTTATCACTTTTTATCATTTTTCATCATTTTTTCACCATTATTTTTTTCAGCATTACTTTTCATCTCTTTTCTTTTTGAAACTTTATTATTCCTACTTCTATGCAAATAATTTTTCGACGACCTTAAAGTGAAAAATAATGAACTATATCAAATTTGAAATTTACAACGATCTTGAAGTCGAAAATAATAAACAACATCGAATTTGAAAATTTTCGACAACCTTGAAGTGGGAAATACTGATCATATTAATTATTAAGTTTCCGATGATCTTAAATCTGGAAACAACGAATGATACCAATTTCAAATTTTTGAACGACCTTGAAGCCGGAAACAATGAACAATACGGAATTTAAAATTTTCGATGACCTTAAAGTCGGAAACAATAGAGAATTTTAAATTTTTCGACGACCTTGAAGTCGGAAATAATGGACAATACCCATTTTAAAATTTACGATGACCTTGAAGTAGGAATACTGGGCAATATTGATTTTGAAAATAATAAATAACATTGAATTTAAAATTTTCGACAATCTTGAAGTGGGAAACAATGAACAGTGTCAATTTTAAAATTTTCAACTATCTTAAATTCGAAAACAATGAAGAATACTAATTTTAAAATTTTCGATGACCTTAAAGCTGGAAACAATGAACAACACCGAATTTAAAATTTTCAATAACCTTAAAGTCGGAAACAATAGAGTATTTTGAAATTTTCAACGACCTTCAAGTCGGAAACAATGGACAATACCCATTTTTAAATTTACGATGACTTTGAAGTCGTAAATAATGGAAATATCGATTTTAAAATTTCCTACAATCTTAAAGTTAGAAACAATGAACAATACCCATTTTAAAATTTTCAATGAATTTGAAGTCGAAACTAATAGATTTTATGCTTGGAGATGAAGAAAATGATAAATTAATTTTGGATGTCATTGATGAGTTCTTGGATGCCGTTGTTTATAAGAAAGAAGAAGAAGAAGAAAGAAAGAAAATAAATAAACAAAAAAAGAACAATAAAAATGAATAAAGAAAATAAAGAACAATTAAAAATGAATAAAGAAAATAAAGAAATATTAAAAATAATTTTTTAATAAAAAAAATTCGTTAAAGAGAGTGAAACACACTCTCTTACCATGTCAGCGTTAAGGGGGATAATAATTCCACTTTAAAATAGTTCAATGAAATCATAGGACCCCCACAAAGTATAAGTGTGTAATTAAAATTTCGACTAAAGGTGGAAGGGGTAATAGACCGTTTTCTCAAATTTTTAAAATAACAAGCTGTACTGTCATTACCAAAACTAAAAAATCAGGCAAACCACAGTTAGAACCGGATCACTAGGGCTCAAAAGTTTAGCATAGCCCAAGCCCATCACTAAAGCCCAAATATCAAGCCCAACAAAAGAGCCCTTTTTCTACAGTCGCAGTGAAACCCTAAAAGCAAAGCAAAGCAAAGGTAGATTAGTAATAGTTCACAACCAACAATGGCGGCAACTACACAGCAACCACGAACGCTGACGGCGAGATAGGCAGACATACAGATGATATTAGCCGCTGAAGTTCACCTCGGCACTAAGAACTGTGATTTCCAAATGGAGCGTTACCTCTTCAAACGCCGCGCCGACGGTAATCCTCACTTAAATCGCTTATATTCGAATTACTAATATCCTCATTTACAGGATTTTTTCTAGTATTTGCGTGCTGGTATCTGAATATATGATGGTAGATTTGTCAGAATATCATATACCAGCGCAATTTTCTTTTTGAGAGTCAAATGATATCAACTTTGATCGATATTTTAAGATGCATTATTTTTGTTATACTGATCTGATAAAAGATTGTAATTTGTAGCACTTTTGGTATAGTTTTTAAATATCGAATTAATCTAATTTAATTTAGCTTTATTAAAATACAAATATCCTCATTTACAACAATTTCTATATTATTTACGTGCCTGCATTCGAATATATGGTGGTAGATTTGTAAGAATAAGATATACTCTCTTTGTTACAAAATACTTATCACAGTTTCCTTTTTGAGAGTCGAGCATTACGAATGTTGGTTGACATTTTAAGATTATTTTTTCATTATATTGATATGAAAAAATTGCAATGTAGTTTTCGTATATTTGTTGTAATAATAAGACTACCAATGTTGTAGGAGTGACAAACACTGATATTGAATCTAAGAGTGATGATTGTGACATCAAGAGAAAGAAATAAAAGAAACATGGAAAACATTTTGAGAAGTTTAGTGAAGACTGCGATGAGGTCCCGGGCCTGGGCCAAGGTGCACCTCTGCCCCGGCCTGGGCCCGGGCCTGGACTATGGCATTGTAATAAGCCTTTATGTGAGGAACTTGACTTATGGGGTTGGAATTCACTGCACTATGCTGTTGAATTAGGATTGGAAGACGTAGTTTCTGATATGCTGGGGTTGAAAAAATCCTTAGTGTACCTTCCGACAGGCAGTGAAAATGACTGGACGACAGCAATTCACATTGCAGCCAGTGAAGGTGATGTAAACATGATAAATAAGCTGTTAAATCACTTCCCCGATTGTTGGGATATGCGTAACAACAACAATCAAAATGCTCTTTATGTTGCCGTACTGAACAATCAAGACAAGGTAGTTACATAAGATGAAACACAGTAGGGGTGTTCATGGTTTGGTTATTAACCAAACTGAACCGCGATCCAAACCAAACCGATTAAAAAAAATCGATATTTGGTTAGTTTTGGTTTGGTTTGGTTTTGAATTTTAAAAAACCGATAATAATTTGGTTTGGTTTGGTTTGGTTTTACTCTAAAATAACCGACAAAATAACCAAACCGAACTGATATATATATATATATATATTATAATTATTTATGTATTATTCATAAATACAATATAAGTATTTATTAAATTTTATATTTTAATCATGATTTAACTTTAGTCGTAACGCATTAAGTCATTTCTTCATCTAGTTGATAGTACCTTATGAGATTCTAAGTGAATTTCGCACTTTGAATGACAAATGATACTAATTTTGAAAATAATATCTTGTTGTATATTAAAATTTATAGCTGACATTCATTTGACTATAGACAATCATTAATTTTAACTTTTTTTTTGAACCTTGTTGAGCAAAAACTTTATGTGCTCAGCACCTTTTGGAGGGTTTATCATATCATTCTGTTAAATGTAGTTTTAAAATAATTTTTTAGAAGCATTCATATGGTATTGTTCATAGCTTTGCTAAAGTATAACACTCAGTCAGAGACAGAGCCAGGATTTTAAGGATTTCAAGTAAAGGGTTCAATATTCAAAGAAAACTAAGTCGGAAGGGGGTTCAACACCTACTATAACCACAAAAAAAATAATTTTAATCATGTATAAATAGTATATTTTTCGGTCGAAGGGAGTTCGGACGAACCCCCTAAAGATGGCTGGCTCCGCCTCTGCACTCAGTTGACATCTTAGTTTCAAGGTTGAGATACAACACCCGGTTAACTTCTCATATGTTAGATTGGATTCGTTTTTTTAAATTTTCAACTTTTATCATTAGCTAAAGTTATAAACCAAAGAAACCGAACCAAACCGAACTAAACCGACAGTTATTTTTTTGTTTGGTTTGGTTTGGTTTTAGAAATTTAAAAACCGACTAAGTTGGTTTGGTTATGGTTTTGACCAATAACCAACCCATGAACACCTCTGGATGAAAGCAAGAAGATTTTACGTTCTAGTGCCGAAGGATTTCTTATTAGAACCCAAAGGGTGTGGCCTAGTGGTCAATG
>NC_061113.1:241012013-241036290 GCF_002878395.1 Capsicum annuum
ATCTACCCCTTTTTTAACTCGAAAAGATTAGATTTATAGTTCGAAAGGATTTTCATTATTAAAGTGACAAAAAATAAAAATTTTTTTTCGAAAAGAATTATTTATATTTAAACTCAGAGTCGCCACTTGGCATAAATCAGGTGTGCCAAGTCACCCGTGGATATCCTTTTTCAAAACGGTTTTGACTCTATAAAACTGATCCGCGAACAGAGATTTCGGCTAAGGAATTCTGTTGACCGAGGGGAAGGTGTTAGGCACCCCTTGATCCCGTGGTTCGACCACGGTCACTTGGTGGAGTATATCGTCTAATTTGAACACTATGAATGTATAAACTACACCAAACATAAATAAAACGATCAATCAAGCAAGCAAATCCAAAAACAATGTCTAGTCCAATTATACAGTCCAAAATAGAAAAAGAATGCGAAAATGTAAATCCTATTCTATCCTACACTAATTTTATACTACGCTCCCATGCTACCCGATGCCTCGGACCTTCATCACGGACGTCCTCCAAATATAAAATACTTCGGGGTATTCCCCGGCGAATAAATACAAGTGATTGCGGGGCATTCTCCGATTAAATGAATACATTTTCAAATGCATGAACTAAAACCAAACCGTTCAACTCAAATTCCACATTCAAACATTCAACAAGAAAACTTATTCCTAAACTTTTGCCTACCCGAACCAACATTCGCCTATCCATTTCAACATATCATAATTTTATCACATTCCAATAATATTCATGCTCATTACGAATTAAATAAAACAACAATAAACCAAAGCTAATCTAAATTCAACATTTTTATCAATTTCTCAATTTCATTCCCTAAATTCATTTTTAACCACATTATTAAACCAGTTTGACTATCAAAACACTTTTCAAAATCCGAAACCAACAACACATACCCCAACGAAGATTCAAACATTTAAGCATACCAATCATTCATATCCAGAACAACAATTAACATTTTGCTTGAAATATTCAAAACCGCACCACAAAATTACGATATTAACTAACTTCGATATAATAAAAAAGTAGAGTTGAGAGATGGACATTTGAAGAATTGATTTCATTGATAATAAAATCAAGAAAGCCCGGACTATAGAATTCCTAATAGGACCTCAATAATGATGAACTCCAACTCCGTATTAAAAAATTTGAGACCCAAAACTGAAGCTCTGTAAATTCAATCGAACCCGAAAACCGACACTGTTCACGGCACTGTTCACGGCACTATTCACGGCACTGTTCATGATACTGTTTCTCTCTGATATTTTCCTCTCTCACGCGATTCTCTCTTCTCTTCCCTCATTTTTTTTTTGTTCTTCATGTGAGGAAGATAATTTGATGATTGTTGTTATTGTATAGAAGATGATGATGAAAGAATGAGTCTCTCTCTGTTTTCGTTTTAGAATTTTTCTTTTATATTTTTTATTTAGTTTTTCTTTTTCTTTATTTATTATCCTATGTGGAAGTATATAATTGGTGGCTTGTGGGAATAAGTGTATGGTGTGTGAAAAAGTTAGTGTGGCATGTGAAAAGATGAGGGTGACGTGTGGAAAAATGAGTAGGGTGTGTGCCTTTTGCATGTATCCAATTAAAAATGAAAAGTGAGGTGTTGAGGTGGCATAGTGAGGTGACAAAGATGCTATGTATTTAATTATTTTCAATTCTTTTTTTGGGGAGAAATTATCAATTAAACAAAAGTATGGTAAGGTGAATAAAATTAAAATTAAAATTAAAATTAAAATTAAAATAAATAAAATAAAATAAAAATGATTAAAATATTTTCGGAAAAGGACAAAATTACGTGTCTACATCATGGCCCCTTTGGATGTAAACATATGGTGTTTTCATACAAAGCAGTAGACAACGAGACAGAATTTTGTCCTCACCTTTATTCAAAAGCACGGAGCTCGAGGAAGGAGGGAAACCAGGTCTTGACTTAGGACATCCTATCTACCCAAGTTATTAGGGAATTAAGTGATAGTTATCTCAAAGGATTGGAAGGAGCTGGACTATGTCGAGTTGGAGAGTCGAGTGAGGTCCTATTGAGGTTCCGGTCTGCGGCTCTGTTATTACATCAAAAATGAAATTACAAGTTAAAAACATAAATGAAATTACAAAATCCTATCTACGCAGCTTCTGTTGGACTCTTGCTTGAGTTTCATCACCCTATTCTTCAGGTGGGCTCCTGATTTGAAATTTCTTCAACTTGTTGCTTGGTTTTCAATTTCATCACCCTGTTCTCCAGGCGGGCTCCTGACTTGGTATTTTCGATCTGTTGACTTTCATTTTCTTCACTCTGTTACTTGACTTTCAACTTCTTCACCTTGTTGCTTGACTTTTAATTTCTTCACCTTGCTGCTTGACTTTCCATTTATTCATCCTGTGCTTCGGGCGGGCTCTTAAATTCACATCAAAACTAGAAAGAAAATTATCCCAAACAAAGATTATTATAAAGAGATTTTATATGCCAGGAAAGTGAAGTTCCAATACAAGAATTAAATTTTGCCCCAGTTTATCATCAAAGGACTTTTGTGAAAGTCACATTATTATAGGAATCAAGGAGAATGACTTGACTATAAGGTGCGTCTGATAGGAATCAAAGGAATTGACTCGACTAAAAGGTACGTCTTCTAGGGGTCAAGGAGAATTAATTGACTAAAAGGTACGTCTTATAGGAATCAAGGGAGATGACTCGACTAAAAGGTACGTCTTACTAGGAATTAAGGGAGATGACTCGACTAAAAGGTACATCTTATAGGAATCAAAGGGAATAAATCGACTAAAAGGTACATCTTCTAGGGACCAAAGGAAATGACTCGACTAAAAGGTATGGCTTATAGGAATCAAAGGGAATGACTCGACTAAAGGTATGTCTTATAGGAATCAAAGGAGATGACTCGACTAAAAGGTATGTCTTATAGGAATCAAAGGGAATGACTCGACTAAAAGGTACATCTTATAGGAATTAAAGGAGATGACTCGACTAAAAGGTACGTCTTATAGGAATCAAAGGGAATGATTCGACTAAAAGGTACGTTTTTTAGGGGTCAAAGGGAATGACTCGACTAAAAGGTACGTCTTATAGGAATCAAAGGGAATAACTCGACTAAAAAGTACGTCTTATAGGAATCAAATGAGATGACTCGAATAAAAGGTACGTCTTATAGGAATCAAAGGGAATGACTCGACTAAAAGGTACTTCTTCTAAGAGTGAAGGTTCAATTTAAGAAGTGTATCATCCAGCAAATGAAAACTGAAATCCTTGGACAAGAAAGTATGTCTCCGAGGGATATAAGATGATGAATTTTTACCATGATTTAATTATCAAACCTGTGCAGCAACATTGCTTCCTGTATTTGTAAAAGTGAGAAATTACGGGCCTTGATGTTTAGCTTTGAAATCCTTGATTTGACGGTAACATGTGTTTCTGTTTCATGCAAAGAAAGGTTGTGAGTTTAAAAACATGGTGGATGGTTTGTGGCTTTGGCTTTCGTGGAAAACGCTCTTGCCGTCATCACATTTAATCTTGCTTCCAACTATTAGCCTGTGTCATTGACTTGCTGCTTTATCGACCAAACTCAGATTATTAAACGTGACTGAGACAAACACAACATCTCTGCTTTGCCATGCTTCTTAGATAGACCCCTTGAAACCTTGGTATTTCATGATTTCCTAGACTTATTTGTTGGCAAAACTTTCTGCTTGCCTCATTTTGGCTCACAATCATGTCTCTTTCATGCGTTGGCCTTTCTTCTTTGCTTTGTACAATTGAAGAAGCTGGTAGCCAGTTTTAAAATCTTTTCTCACTTGTTTTTACATAGACTTGACTTAAAGACAAGAGAAAAATGACAATGATTTTATTTGGATAACTGACTCAAGAAAAATAAAAATATAACTATTGAAAATAAAGAAATGATAATGAATGTCCCCATTGAAAAAGATGAAAGAAAAGTTTATCTGAAAATGATAGTCAACTCTAATGATTATGACATGCATATCGGATTAAACTGCCTGATTTTTCCATCCAAAACTCTCACAAATTGTTGTTGAGTTAATGACCCTGAAAGTGAGTTGCTTTCTTAGGCCAATTGCTTTCGGAGACCTCATTCGGCTAGTGGCACCTTGAAGGGTTTTTACCAACAAGCCTCTCTCATTTCCTTTTATCACCTGACCATTACCTTATAATATCCGAGAGGGTTTTTTACCAATAAGATTCTTATTTTCATTTTTCTCAACTCACAGTCGTCTTACAGTGCCCGTGAGGGTTTTCACCGATAAGACTCTCTCATTTTTATTTATCTCAACTCACCATCGTCTTACAGTGCCCGTGAGGGTTTTCACCGATAAGACTCTCTCATTTTCATTTCTCTCTTGACTCCTTATGCTGAGGAAGACAAGTAGTTCCCAAAATGCGCTATCCACATTCATTGCATGCTTAGCCTGAGCATTCTTGAAGATTGATTTGATGGTCTTTCTTTGATTGTAACTTAGCTTTTGGATAGGGTTAGAAAGAAAAGATGGCTGGGGACCAAACGACACTTGAAGTGGGGTGGGACTTACATTTTTGGAATCGACTCAAACAATGAGGATCAACTCATGCCCCAGTTTCTTTTGACTGGGCA
The DNA here is from genome assembly GCF_002878395.1 of Capsicum annuum. NCBI lineage: Eukaryota > Viridiplantae > Streptophyta > Magnoliopsida > Solanales > Solanaceae > Capsicum > Capsicum annuum. The sequence continues at coordinate 241,016,652 of NC_061113.1, forward strand.
ATACTAAATTTTATTTGGTTGGACTGAGCCCTGAGTAGGGTAGCCTACGTATCTCACCCCCAAAAGAGGAGATCAAGTTATGCGTAGTTCTGCCCACTTGTTATTTTTTTGCTTGATTCTGACTTGTTTTTTTTTCTTTTGACTTTTTTGTCTTTGTGATTTTTCTGACTCTAATTTCCTTGACACTCTTTTCTTCCTTCTTGGATACATTTTTTCTTTTTTTTTGAAGCTTTCTGACTCTATTGTATTGCTCGATACTTTTCTTTTGAGCTTTGTTGGTTTTATCTTGATTCCAAAAGAGGGGTATGAAATAAAATAATACTAAGGCTCAAATGGGGTAAACAAAGGATGACACAATGTTTGGATAGCAGAATGAAATTCCTTCGTCATATCAATCCTTGAAAATACTAGTACCTAGCATGCAATGTGAAAGTGTATGATCAACATCACTTATGACATGTTTCACAACACTAACTTGCCCCGAGCATGTGTGTCACCTCTTTTCTATACTTGTCAAACATACAACTTTATATTTGTTGTACAGCCTTCCCATTTAATGACTCATGCTTTCGTGGAGTTGATTTTCTTTCTGTTCATGCAGCCACTATTGACCTAATTGAGATGTGTCTTTCAATTGATGACCATGTTATTCTTGTGATTCTCAAAGTAATTGCCTTAATTTTTGAAGAAGGCTTCAACTTGTCACCAAATGTCTCAGCACTCCACCTATTTTCTCATATGATTTTCCTAACTTTAGCACTCTGATTCAATGTTTCATGGTTAAGTTGGATTTTAAGATATGACTAAAAATTCCGCTAGCATTTTATATCACTAGAATCAATATAAAATGTAATGTACAAAGAAAACAAGCAAACAACACATATTTAAACACAAAGGGAAAGGGACAATTCATTTAGTTGAAATAAAAGATAGAAGGGTTTGAACATAAACGGCAAAGGGACAAAAGAAAATAGATCCCGAACTACAACCCTGAAATAATTCAAAAAATAGAAAAGAAGGCAAAACAAACTACCAGACCTCTTCCTAGTAAGGAGAGGGGTGACTTCTCAATTGCTCAGCCTGATGACTTAGCCACTGGTTTGCATATCAGCATGACTAGAACTTCCCTCATTGTCAACGTTCTGCACCATAATTAATCCATCTTGAATCATCTTTTCAATTTCTCTTTTCAAATCTCGACAATCTTCAATACTATGACCCTGAGCATTAGAATGATATGCACATTGTATATTAGGATCAAAGTTTCTTGAACGCCGATTATGAGTGCACCCAAGGAGAGGAGTGATCATGCCTCATTGTACCAATCTTTGAAATAAATTGGCATATGACTCTCCAATGGGTGTGAAGCTATCTCTCAAATTTTGCCTCATTTCATCGTTTGACTTGGATCAAAAATCAGGATTAGAAGGGTTTTGGTATGTTTGTGGAGTTAGAGGATGACTCTGAGGAGTTGGTGTATTCCACTGTGGGTAAGATGGGGGTTGAATATATGGTTGTGCATTATATACTGGATATGGAGGGGGAGGAGTAGAGTATAATGGATTTTGGGAGTGATTATGTGAAGCTTGGGAATGAACTTGGGCTTGTGCCTGAGAGTGACGATGACGTGGTCTTTTTGACCTTTCCTACTGTCCAACTACAATAGCAGATGCATCTTCCTCATTATTTTGTTCCCCAATACATCCTGAACCCTTTTGAATTGCTTGAGTAGTCGCTTTCAATGTTGCAAAAGTCATGATGCGACCAGTCTTAATTCCCTCTTCTATCATCTCCCCTATTTTAAGGACCTCAATAAAAGGCTTGCCTAATGCAGGTAACAAATGTTGATAATATATTTCATCTTGCACTTGAATAAACACCTCCACTATGTTGCTTTCTTTCATTGGCGGCCTCACCCTAGCAGCTTGTTTATGCCATCTGATCGCATACTCTCTGAAACTCTCAGTATTCTTCTTCTTCATACTGGTTAGGGATTTTTCGTCAGGGATCAACTCCACATTGTATTGAAATTATTGCACAAATTCATTAGGTAGGTCATCCCAACTAATCCACTTGTTGATGTCTTGGTCAACAAACCATTCTGAAGCTAGGCTTGAAAGACTATCCCCGAAATAAGCCATGAGTAGTTCTTCCTTCCCTCCAGCACCTCTTAATTGGTTACAATAGCGCCTCAAATGTGCCACTGGGTCCCCATGTTCGTCATATTTCTCAAACTTTATCATTTTAAAGCCAGGAGGAAGGTTGACACCTGGAAACATGCATAAGTCCTTATATGAGACACTTTTGTAACCCCCAAGTCCTTGCAAGTTCTTCATAGCTAGTTTCAAACTTCTCAATTTTCTGGTCATTTCCTCTTGTTCTTCTATCATAACAAAATTCTCAGTGTTAGGAGGAAATTCAGGTGGGTGAGTGTCAGCATAAAGACCAGTCAACTTGAATGTAGGCTTGAAAGTGTAACACTGGTCACCAGTAATATTCAATACAAGCTCTCTTGTAGAGTAGGGAGGTACAACTTGTGGATGAACATCAAAAGTAGGAGCTTCAGGTGGGGGTGGCGCCGCAAAAGCATGAACAACATGTGGAGCTGAGTATGTGGCAGTCTTGGATTAGGGAGTGAGAAAATGAACATTGGAAGTGGTTGGATATTGTTGCCCCGGAGTCGATCTTGATGCATGTTGTGCCATATTAACAAAAATGGGAAATTATGCATGTGACATGGAAGGCAAGCTAGAAAGATATTCCAGATTATCAGTGGGAACTGGAGGAGGCGGCAACCCATTAGCCCAAGCTTGATGCATTTTTATTATTTGCTGCCTCAATTTTCGAATATCTTCATTAGCTCCTAAATTCTCATTTCCCGAACTCCCTATCTGATTAGTGACAATAAACTCAGTATCCTTTTTGGCCATAACCTTCTTTGTGACTTGGTGCAATATGGAGGACCAGCCAAAATGCCACAAACCAACCACCTCAAACTAACTGAACAAGAGATAGCAAATGTGTTAGAGTTTTAACACTTTCTCAAAATCTTTTTATTTCTTTTTGAAAAGTTCACCTAACCTAAGAAGGGCGCTTACGTGTCTCACCCCCGAGAGAGGAGAATCAGGTGTGCGTAGTTTATGAAGTCTTGCCAAAATGGCCAATTAAACTCTTTTTCCATTCTTTCTTCTTTTTCTTGAAACTTAAATAAGAAAAGAAAATAGATTTGTCAAAAGAATCGACGAAAATCTTTTTTGAATTTTTCAGCTTCCTATACAAAATGAAACTTATGATTACCCAAAAAAAAATCTTTTTGGGTTTTTGATTTCGCATTTCATATGAAAATGAAACTTGAACCTATTAAAGGATTTTTTTTTTGTGTGGTTTTCTTTTAGAATATGTATATGAACACCTACTCTAAATGAAGAGTGAAGAAAATCTTTTTGAATTTTTCAAATAAGATCAACTAAAAATGAAACCTACGACTATTAAGGAAAATCTTTTTGTAGTTTTCTTTTCGAGGCATATGTGAAACACATACTCTAAATAAAGAGTAAACAAAATCTTTTTTTCTTTTTAAATAAGATCCCCGAACCAATAGGTTGCCTACGTATCTCACTCCCGAGAGAGGAGAATCAGGGGTGTGTAGTTCGTCCAGATTGGACAATTAAGGATTAATTAACAAACTACACCAAACTTGAGAGACACGACCAAAGACTAACGATGAAAAATGTCAATAAAATCTTTTTTGGAGTTTTCAACTTGACACTCCAAATAAAAATGACACCAACAATTATGAAAGAAAAAATCTTTTTGGTATTTTCATTACATGAAATGTACAAATTTCTACCATTTTTTTTTGCATTTTCTTTTATAAAAACTGCTAAAAAATCTTTTTTGAAAATTTCGAATTATGAATGCATGCTAAAGGAGCAAAAGAAAAATCTTTTTGATGTTTTGGTTTTTGAATAAATGAGAGCAGAAAATAAAGACATCTTTTTGAATTGTGAAAAACAAAAGCCATAAAAAACCCTAAAAACTACCAAATCTCTTTTTTTGTTCCTTTTTCAACAATTTCCATTTACACACGTTGCTTCTAACTCATGCTTTTGCCCAAATCAGTCTGTCAAATGACCTCGTTACCCTCAAAGATGCAACATTTAGCACGTAGGGATGCTTTGGATGTGAGTTTCCTACAAAGGACCAAGTGGGCCCAGCTAGGTCTTCAATATGATGCACATAAGCATGACCTAAAGGCTGACCTACATTCGGGTTCACTAACAAGGCTGTCTGGGGGAGCGTATGATCGATAGTGGCTATTTTACTTTTCACCTACTCCATAACACCGATGGCTCCCCCCCTAAAATAAGGGTGACTCAACTAGAGGTCGTGTACAACACGTGTACTACAGACTTGTTGCAGAAATAATGACTCGGGTTATGCACATGATGCCAGATATAAAGCGGTAACACATAACCAAAAAACTGTAAACAGGTAGCACGTAGGCACTCAACAATGATAAAATAAACAACAAATGATAACATAAACAATGTTTATACACCCATAATGCCAAAATAAGCCGATACGACTCCAAAAATAAGCTCAAATTCTGAAAAATCCCCTATGAAAATCCCCTATGAAAATGAAACTTGAACCTATTAAAAGATTTTTTTTGTGGTTTTCTTTTAGAAGATGTATATGAACACCTACTCTAAATGAAGAGTGAAGAAAATCTTTTTGGATTTTTCAAATAAGATCAACCAAAAATGAAACCTACGACTATTAAGGAAAATCTTTTTGTAGTTTTCTTTTCGAGGCATATGTTAAACACATACTCTAAATAAAGAGTAAACAAAATCTTTTTTTCTTTTTAAATAAGATCCCCGAACCAATAGGCTTCCTACGTATCTCACTCCCCAGAGAGGAGAATCAGGGGTGCGTAGTTCATCCAGATTGGACAATTAAGGATTAATTAACAAACTACGCCAAACTTGAGAGACACAACCAAAGACTAACGATGAAAAATGTCAATAAAATCTTTTTTGGAGTTTTCAACTTGACACTCTAAATAAAATTGACACCAACAATTATGAAAGAAATTTTTTTTTTGGTATTTTCATTACATGAAATGTACAAATTTCTACCTTTTTTTTGCATTTTCTTTTATAAAAACTGCTAAAAAAAATCTTGTTTGAAAATTTTAAATTATGAATGCATGCTAAAGGAGCAAAAGGAAAATCTTTTTGATGTTTTGGTTTTTGAATAAATGAGTGCAGAAAGTAAAGACATCTTTTTGAATTTTTGAATTGTGAAAAACAAAAGCCATAAAAAACCCTAAAAACTACCAAATCTCTTTTTTTTCACTCTTTTTTTTGTTCCTTTTTTCAACAATTTTCATTTACACACGTTGCTTCTAACTCATGCTTTTGCCCAAATCCGTCTGTCAAATGACCTCGTTACCCTCAAAGATGCAACATTTAGCACGTAGGGATGCTTTAGAGGTGAGTTTCCTACAAAGGACCAAGTGGGCCCAGCTAGGTCTTCAATATGATGCACATAAGCATGACCTAAAGGCTGACCTACATTCGAGTTCACTAACAAGGTGGTCTGGGGGAGCGTATGATGGATAGTGGCTGTTTTACTTTCCACCTACTCCATAACACCGACGGCTCCTCCCCTAAAATAAGGGTGACTCAACTAGAGGTCGTGTACAACACGTGTACTACAGACTTGTTGCAGAAAGAATGACTCGGGTTATGCACATGATGCCAGATATAAAGCGGTAACACATAACTAAAAGACTGTATACACGTAGCACGTAGGCACTCAACAATGATAAAATAAACACCAAACGATAACACAAACAATGTTTATACACCCATAATGCCAAAATAAGCCGATACGACTCCAAAAATAAGCTCAAATTCTAAAACATCCCCAGCGAAGTCGCCAGAGCTGTCACACCCCTTTTTTAACTCGAAAAGATTAGATTTATAGTATGAAAGAGTTTTCTTTATTAAAGTGACAAAAATGAAAATTTTGTTTCGAAAAAAATTATTTATATTTAAACTCAGAGTCGCCACTTGGGATAAATCAGGTGTGCCAAGTCACCCGTGGATGTCCTTTTAAAAATGGTTTTGACTCTATAAAACTGATCCGAGAACAGAGATTTTGTCTAAGGAATTCTGTTGACTGAGGGAAAGGTGTTAGGCACCCCTCAATCCCGTGATTCGACCACGGTCGCTTGGTGGAGTATATCGGCTAATTTGAATACTATGAATGTATAAACTACACCAAACATAAATAAAACTATCAATCAAGCAAACAAATTCAAAAACAATGTCCAGTCCAATTATACAGTCCAAAATAGAAAAAGAATGCGAAAATGTAAATCCTATTCTACCCTACACTAATTTTATACTACGCTCCCATGCTACCCGATGCCTTGGGCCTTCATCACAGACGTCCTCCAAATACAAAATACTTTGGGGCATTTCCCGGCGAATACAAGTGATCACGGGGCATTCCCCGATTAAATGAATACATTTCCAAATGCAAGAACTAAAACCAAACCGTTCAACTCAAATTCCACATTCAAACATTCAACAAGAAAACTTATTCCTAAATTTTTGCCTGCCCGAACCAACATTCGCCTATCCATTTCAACATATCATAATTTTATCACATTCCAACAATATTCATGCTCATTATGAATTAAACAAAACAACAATAAACCAAAGCTAATCTAAATTCAACATTTTTATCAATTTCTCAATTTCATTCCCCAAATCCATTTTTAACCACATTATTAAACCAGTTCGACTATCAAATCACTTTTCAAAATCCGAAACCAACAACACATACCCCAACAAAGATTCAAACATTTAAGTATACCAATCATTCATATCTAGAACAACAATTAACATTTTGCTTGAAATATTCAAAACCGCACCACAAAATTACGATATTAACCAACTTCAATATAATAAAAAAGTAGAGTTGAGAGATAAACTTTTGAAGAATCGATTTCATTGATAATAAAATCAAGAAAGCCCGGACTATAGAATTCCTAATAGGACCTCAACAATGACGAACTCCAACTCCGTATTGAAAAATTTGTGACCCAAAACTGAAGCTCCGTAAATCCAATCGAACCCGAAAATCGACACTATTCACGGCACTGTTCACAAAACTGTTCACGAGACTGTTCACAACACTATTCATGGCACTGTTCACAATATTGTTTCTCTCTCGATTTTTTTTCTCTCTCACGCGATTCTCTCTTCTCTCCCTCGTGTTTTTTTGTTCTTCTTGTGAGGAAGATGATTTGGTGATTGTTGTTATTATGGAGAAGATGATGATGAAAGAATAAGTCTCTCCCTTTTCCCCTTTTAGAATTTTCCTTTTATATTTTTTATTTGGTTTTTCTTTTTCTTTATTTATTATCCTATGTGGAAGCATATAATTGGTGACTAGTGGTAATAAGTGTGTGGCATGTGGAAAAGTTAGTGTGGCATGTGGAAAGATGGCGGTGGCGTGTAGAAAAATGAGTAGGGAATGTGCCTTTTGCATGTATCCAATGAAAAATGGAAAGTGAGGTGTTGAGGTGGCATAGTGAGGTGACAAAGATGCTATGTATTTAATTATTTTCAATTCTTTTTTTGGGGAGAAATTATCAATTAAACAAAAGTATGGTAAGGTAAATAAAATAAAAATAAAAAATTAAAATAAATAAAATAAAATAAAAAATGATTAAAATATTTTCGAAAAAGGACAAAATTACGTGTCTACAGCGAGAAGATCTATCCCCTTATTTCTTCATTTATCATATTGACACATCCAGATTGCATTAGATCACTGTGGCGTTGGAATAAGCCTTTATGCGAGGAACTTGACTTATGAGGTTGGAATTCACTGTACGTTAAATTAGGATTGCAAGACGTAGTTTCTGCCATGCTGGGGTGAAAAATATCCTTAGTGTACCTTCCTGCAGGCAGTGAAAATGACTGGACGACAGCTATTCACATTACAGCAAGTGAAGGTGATCTAAACATTATAAATAAGCTATTAAATCACGTACATATACTCCTGTAGTCCGTCCCTCTTCACCCGACCCCACACATAGCGGGAGTTTGTGCACGGGGCTGCCCCCTTGAATTCAATGTTCCTAACCTTCCACTATTTACCGACTGAACCCCATCACTTTGTTAAGGTACTTAAGAAGTAACCTGTGATGATATTCTTTTGTTTTTCTCTTTTTTCTTTTTTTGGTTCCTTCCTTTCTTAACTTGTAAAGTCGAGTATGTTGCAGTTGCGTAATGTGTTAGTCATATAATTTGGTGTTTGAAGTTGATAAAGATGCTACAAGAGCAAGCTACTGTAGATAATATTACTTGTTAATAAGAAGTACCGTTGCTTTGGTGAAAGAATAGGCCTTGTGATCTGAAACTTCCTATGTAACTCACATAGAGACTCGGGTCTATGTTACAACCTTGACTGGCTTGCAGTTCTTCTATCTTTTTGTATAATGTTCTTAAGTGATAGATATGTCATCAACATCTTGTTTCAAAATTAATATGAATTCCTATTGTATAATATTTTCATTATTAAGGATACCGTACTTTAGAGCAAGCTATATGATGTGTGATCGGAGTTTTCCTCTCTCAAAACAAATATGCCACTGCCTCTCCGATACGATTGGAGCTTTAATTCTAGTATGTTTCTTTACACTGCTCATCAAAAAATCCTTGCTAAACACAGTACCTGCAATTTTGGACGGGTTGTCTAGTCCCAGTATAGCTAATATGAGCCCCTCCGCAAAGATTCTAGTAAGGGATTCTTGTAGAGGAATATGTTGTGTTTAGTGCAGCTACGGTAAAAGGCCTTTTCCAGAGCATTTTACTTTGGTATCGTTCTATCAGCCTCTTCTTCTCTATTCTTGAATTAGAATTCAAGTTGTTGGAAATGTGCTGCTGGTTTTCAGTTTGGATTTCGTAGATCCGCGAGGAGCATATATATGTTGAGTAAAGGGAAAAGGAGCAATGTCCGCCAGGCTCACGCCGTTATTATTTTGGTAAGTTTCCTCTTTAGCTCATATAAGTTGGCTACAAGATTTTCTTTGTTCCTCAACCTAAATTACTAGTCATGTTTTGTTCGTTTCTTAAGTAATTGACTACTCTACATGTTTTTTTTATGAGAAAAGAATCATAAGTTGAAGTGAATCTGTAACACCCCGTATTCAAGTACATGTATTGGCGTATTCAAGTACGTGTATTGGTCTTATTTATATGGAATTAATTTTTTTTATTTTATTTATACCAGAATTTGCCCGTCGATGGCTCCATACGAAGGTTATTGAATAAGTTTTCCAACGATATAAAGATTTCCAAAAACGGATAAGTTTCTGATATAATCGAGCACTTCGAAACTATAAAACGGTGGCCGGGATATGGTGAATAGTAAATGTGTAGGAAAATTTCCTGCACACAAACTACTGAGGCCTGCTAGTTTTTTGGGTCAACTTTGAACGATCATAACTCCCTTAATATAATGAACTGGGAGAGCTACTACCTATCAAAAGAAATATCTTTGAGTCTTCTTTCCAATGCAATTGGTTTCATCCAAATCCAACATCTAAGTAAGGAGTTATACTCGTTTTACTTCAGCCTCTCAAAACAGATTTTTAGGGTCAACTTCAAACGATCATAACTCCTTGTACTGGACGAACTGGGTGTCCTACTTTATATGAAATTAAATCCCTTTGAATTATATGTCCAACGATACCAATTTCACCCAAATCCGATATCGGAGCAAAGAGTTATGGCCGATTTACTTTAGCCTGTCAAAACAGTCCACCATGGACAGATTCGGATTTACTTAAATTTTTAAGGGCAATATGGTCATTTTCCATCACCTCATGGACGAAAATTGGTCATTATATACATATAATTAGCCTCATATCCATCATTTTATCATCCATTATTGAAGAATAAGAAACCCTAGTCTAAGTTCAACTCCAATTATCTTGTGATTCAACCATAGAAAATCCAAATTGATTCCGTAGTTGTGATCACCGTCTCGAGGGCTTCGAGAAGCACCCCTTATTTGTGCCAACAGGACTTCAAAATCAAAAGGGCCATTTTATGGTAAGGATGTAAATTATGTTGGTGTTATTTATATGGATATGTATATATATATGCATGTGAGCATAAGAAGTATGTTATTTGATTGTTGTTGAAAGATGATTGGGAAATGATGTTGGACTATGTTGAATTGTGAAGGGATTTGGTGTGATGATGTGGTATTAAAATGATGATTATATATATATATATACACATAAACCTATTGTTCAAGTTGGTTTTCGGAATGCTTTGCAAATATTGGTTGTATGGAATTATGGAAGAGAATTGTGGTGTTGGGTTGCTAATACTAGATGCCAAACATTTCATTGTAGATAAGTGATTTGTAAAGGCGGGAAGTTGTGTTGAATTGGTATCTGAATCTACAACGAGGTATGTAAAGCATACTCTAACGATGTTCTTTGGCATGAAAACACCAATGTTCCATCAAGTAAGATTCCGAGGTTGTCCAAAAACATGTATTGTTCTACATTACCAACGAAGTTGTTTCCATTTTATAAAGTGTCAAAATGTTTCATTGATATACCAAAAGGCTCCTATTTCATTGTTGTGATATTGATGATTTTGAAACACATTGTTGATGTACCAATGAGTCTTTATTACATCGTTATTGTATAGAAGGTCTATTACTTGGTTCCTATTAATGTATCATTGTTTCAAAGTCTCAAAAATGTGGTGGCGACCGAAATAACAATCTCAAAGATTAATTGAACTAAGTGATGGAAGTTCTCTCTTATTGGGTGGTATCCCAGGGGCATAAGCCTAGCATGGGTCGATCCCTATTTATGTGTTTATGGGTGGTATCCCTGAGGCATAAGCCTAGCATGGGTCGATCCCAGTTGATATGTACTGGAGGCAGCCTAATGGTCACAGTACAGTATAGTAATGATTACAAAGATGATAAGAACGAAGGTAAAGTGATTGAATAAATACAATGTACAGGTTGTCACAAGTTCTAGTAAGTGTAGTCCACCCCTATTACGATTTATTCACTTGTTTCTGATTTCTATTGAGCTCCTATATCATATATGATTATTTAGAGCTTTACATACTCAGTACATATTTCGTACTGACGTCCCTCACGGGGGACCTACATTTCATGCTGCAGGCACAGGTGCTTCAACTCATTCACAGCATAGATAGGAGCCAGGTCATACAGCTATTGTTGGTGAGCTCCAGTTTGCTTCGGAGCTTTCCGAGTCGGTTCCTTATGTTTTGTTATTGTACAGGAGTCATGTGGGGGCGGGGGTTTGTCCCGACCCTAGTTATGTCATGTATATCCTAGAGGCTTTGTAGACATAAGGAAGGGTAAAGTCATGGAAGTTTATATAGTGATGTCATATTTGTATATGTGGTGGCCCCGACGGCCAAGTATAATATATATATATATATATTTGTGCGTGTTGTGCTGATACAGGTAATTAGACCCTTCTATATGCAACGAAGTGCTATCCAAATTTTTTGTGACATGTAAGTGAAAGTACAGGTATTTGAACGGGTTCTCCCGGGCCTTCTCGGCTTCGGGTGCCAGTCCGGGCCTATGGGATTTTGGGTCGTGACAGAATCTTAAGAGATCTAAGTATTACTTTTGTTTTAGGAGGTTTAATAAGTTGTTAAAACTGTTTATGTTCATGATATTCTTTCAGTTTTGACATGAAAGCGAAATACGAGAACATCAAAATCACATTCTTGTGATCAAGGCAAACACCAGATCCCTTTCTTCTTTGAGATTCATTAAGAATCTTTTTCCTGTTAGGATAAGAGACACCATATTTGTCCAGATTTTCAGCACATAGATTTCAGATTATAAATGTGTAATATTTGTGTAAATACCTTTTAATACTTAGATATAGGAGATATTATTAGAGATGTAATAGTTAGGAATGACTGATATTAGGGGATACATGGAAGATATTATGGGATTCATGGAAGATCTTTAGGGATGTACAAGGAAAACTCTTTCTATTTAATGACAAAACTCTCAACTTGAGAGATCATTCAGCAAAATTGACATTTTCTATATAATAATATTTCGTCCAGAGAAAGCGAAGGACTCATAGGATTATCATTGGGAGATCTTGGATAAAACACACCAAATCAAAAGGAATGGAGGCGACCTTGTATAATGCTGCGATGAGAGGCAATATCGGAGATGGCAATTTTCTGTTTGCTGATCATTTTAAAAGGAATGAAGAAAACGGCTACCAAGTCACTCCAAAGGGCAACACGGTCCTCCATGTCACATCCCTCTATGGAAACTCCCATTTCGTGGAAAACGTCCTTAAGATTACTCCGGCATTGTTATGCTATCAAAACAAGAAAAATGAAACCACTCTTCACATAGCAGCTAATGAAGGGCACACTGAAGTAGTACATGTGCTACTTGCACGTATAGAACATCATAATACTAAGGAGAAACTCACGAGGATGACGGGTACTAGTGGAGATACAGCCCTGCACAAGGTCGTGCGGAGCCAACATCTAGATGTGGTTAAGATCTTGGTGAAAGAAGATCCTGAATTCAAATTTCCGCCTAACAATGTGCAGGAGACGCCACTGTATGTGGCGGCTGAATCTAGTTTTCATGATGCTTTGATTAACATCTTAGAATCCTGCAAGAAACCAATTTATGCTGCAGGTCCATCTAACAGAACGCCGTTGCATGCAGCAGTAATTCAGGAACATAAAGTACATAATTTTTGTTATTTGTTGTATCAGTATTGAACTTCAGTTGACTTTCCCATAATATCTGTTGATGATTTCATAATGCCTATTGTCGAACTATATTTCCAAGAAGATCTAACCCCTTATTTACGCATTTATCGTGTTGACACATCCAGATTGCATTAGATCACTATGGCGTTGGAATAAGCCTTTATGCGAGGAACTTGACTTATGGGGTTGGAATTCACTGCGCTATGCTGTTAAATTAGGATTGGAAGACGTAGTTTCTGATATGCTGGGGTGGAAAAAATCCTTAGTGTACCTTTCGCCAGGCAGTGAAAATGACTAGACGACAGCAATTCACATTGCAGCCAGTGAAGGTGATGTAAACATGATAAATAAGCTGTTAAATCACTGCCCCGATAGTTGGGATATGCTTAACAGCAACCATCAAAATGATCTTCATGTTGTCGTACTGAACAATCAAGACAAGGTAGTCCACTTCTTATTAGACTCTGATAAGTGCGACAGCCTTGTTGATGAGCCAGATAGTGACGGTAACACTCCTCTCCATTTGGTTGTTGTCTCTGGTAACCATGTGCTTGAATTAATAAAACATTCTAGAGCAAAGCCGATGTCATTTATCAAATAAAACCATACCCACTTGATACATCATTGTTATGCACAGTGACTGTTTTGTGAAAAATTTGACTTTTGAAGAGTGTCACCACTAATTTTGAAAAGGAATTAAGAAACCTTTATAAATACTTTAAATGATTCAAAACAGAAAAATTGTTTTAAGTCAGAGATTCTAGATAAAAGGTTCCTGTTAATGTTTTAGGAAGGTGTTAGGCACCTAAAACGTCCGCTAACTTGCGGTTATCCTGACTGTTTGAAAACATTCTTTGATTAACTTTGAGAAGTTGATTTTTTGAAAAGAAAACCGATTTTAGCAATATTTTTGTGTTTGGTCAAAACCAGTTTTTAGCGACTTCACCAAGGATTTAACTAGGTTCGCAAAACACATAAGACAAACAATCTTAAAGAAGAGGGGAAGGGGAGGAAATAAGGGATTTAGGCCATTAGCCCAAACCAAGAAAACCTGTCCTAGTCTAATTGGGCCTTTGACCCGTTTCACCTGTCCTAGTCTAGTTTTCGAGGCTTTGGCTCGAGTCTTGCTTCACCTATATTAAATACAACTTTGGCTTCGTGGCTCGAATAAATAATGAAATAAGACAACAAAGAAATGAATACATAAAGACAACGATAAATAACTAAGCAAATAAAGGAGACTTCTAAGTCTGTTAGCCGCTTCGACTACGGGACTTTAATTTGTGCTTCTTCCTTGAACTCTTTGCATCCGTGCACTATGAGATTGTCTACTTAGGCCTCAATGACCCATTATGAAATGCAAAGGGAAAGAGTCCCTTTGAACTCCCAAGTAGGTTCATGCAAAGAAAACAATGAAGTATAAAGAATTAATACTGTGTTAAAATAAGCAAGGATGATAACAAAGAAACATGTATCAAACGCACATAAAGAGACATCAATGGAAAATTCAAGGAAACTTTATTTTGATTAAAATACTTCTCACGCCACCAATTTAAAGAGAGGCCAAGAAGAGACGCGACAATTAACTTTAATCAGCAAGACAAAACATTTGTTCCCCCTATGAACATTAGCAAAATAACCAATCCCTTATTTTGTCTAAATTCCAGTTGATAAAGTAGCATATAGTCAAATCCTTTACATTTGACGCCTTAGCTTAAGCCATACTTAACCAAATAAAATATCTAAATATCATTCAAAGATCCATGAAGCACCAAAATTGGGAACTATAATGACAAAATGCATCACCACTTCTACCATATTAGGTCGAGAAAGGTGTAGTTCTAGCTTCAATCGATTACACAGAAAACTCCACAAATTTATTAGAGATAACATTCACAACAGATGGAACGAACAAACTCCTAAATAAAATCTTAACCTTAACTCAAAAGAACTACTTACAGAGAAAACCAATTCTAAATGATGACATTTAGATTTTAGCATATTTGCATAGAATTGGGATGATACAATGAATCAGGTAATGATCAAGTATGAGCATTATTTCTATAGATAAAGAGATCTGCACAAAGTTTCCGGACGAATAAAGTTATCCGCAGATAGAACTGTCTAAAAATCCAAACTTTACTCATAAGTAGATGCTCTCGGGGTCATGAAGGCTCAAAAATAAGAAACAACACAAACATTACTTACTCTTTTCATTACTAAAATTGTTAATACATTAATTGAAACCTATGAGGAACTTAGTACAATAGCCAAAAAAAAACACCGTTTTGTTAAAAGAAAAATCTAAACCTTAAGCCAAAGTATGGCTTATGTCTTAGCTTATATGAACATGAATGGTGTATAAGCCATACTTAACCAAAAAATGACTTGGGTAAGAATGATCACATAACCACTTCGAAGCATATAGTTCAAGAACCTTTATATAGTGCTATAAATCAAAAAGATTCTAGAACAATAATCAAAGAGTGCAATTTTGTGAGTCAAGGGTCTGTATTAATCACCCTTTTTTAGTCATATATGAGAGGGTGTAAACAAACAGTGAGAATCTTGCTAACACTACAACGTATGGATGACCATATTCAAACAGACAACAGAGAGATTCAACGAACTTTTTATATTCAAATAAATATCATAAACAAAATTAAACCATACACAAGATTATGTTCAAATAATTCATACAGAACTTTAGCAGAAAAATTGAACGCAACAATAGAACGACTGAGATGGGCAGAGAGATATCGCAACAATATAATCATTTTTCATGTTATAGCATCAAAATCTTACAGCCTCTGAGGCCTTCTACAACACATAACCCCAACACACAACAATATCAAAACGCCATTAAGAATATAGAGATGACGAGAAAAATTGTGAAGAAAAAAAAAGGAGGAGGTATTTCCTATTGCAGGGCAACAAAACGGAACAAACGGGCTAAAGTCAGAATCCACCACCACCAGAAATCAGTGATATCAACTCGAAAGCCTCCAATTAATCGGCCAATTTTCCAAAGAAGAAAGAACAGACAACTTTTATTGTGAAAGAAAACTCTTAGCCCTTAGAAATTTTCCCCTCTTCTTTCTTTTCTTTTCAAAGAAATTTTCTCTAACCAAAGTTTTCCCAAACCTCTTTTCCAACCCAAAATCCCCTTTTTTAGACCCCAAAATTTTGAACCCCCCAAAAATCTCCCTAAAATTCTTAACCTGAGAATTTCCCAACCTCTGTAGAAACTAGAAAATTTTCTTCTCTTTTGAGACTAAAAATTTCAAAAACCCTAATTTTCGAACCTCCCCCCCTCTTCTTGAATCGGAATCCCAAAAAAAGACCCCCTTTTCTAGCTCTCAGGTTCCCTTTTATAGAGAACCACTAGGACTTTTTAGTTCTTCAAATGAGGGTAATTTCGGAATTGTATTTTAAGAGGAAATTTGAAAAAAAATCTCCGAATAGGGTTTTTAGTTAACAAGTGTCCCAATTTTAGATTCACTTGAACGAATTTCAAAAATGGTTAACAACAATTGGAGGAAATGGATCATTTTCCCATGAACCAATGAAAATTTGCCAAATATGTACGAATTCGTACAAGTTACTCCAAAATTCACGAAATTCGTACGTTAGAGGTGACACCTAACCTCATTTCTAGAAGATTCAAGGGTTTCTTTGCTCGTCCAACTGATGCGTGAGGCGCGTGACGAAGAGAAGAAGAACGGGTTGGTTGGAGGTTGACGGATTTGGGTTGATTTTACCGTTACTGGAGCTGGGCATGGGTCATATTTTAGTCATTGATGTTGGTGGTTTTGCCGTTTTGGGCGCTGGTGTATTGTTGAGGGTTATTGTTGTTATGCTAGGTTAAGAGGATTAGGCCGGGTCATGGTTGGTGTGATTGGGCTACTGGTCATAAAAATCAAAGGAGGAAAGGGTCTGCTTCTTTTTTAATGGCTTTGGGCTGCTAATAAAAACGAGAATGGGCCACTGGTGGATTGGGTTATCTTGAGCCTAGGTAAAGAGTTTTGAGCATTAGGATTTTGGATTAGCAATTTCATTTAAATTCTTAGCCAAACTGAGTATCAATTGGTCAATAGCATTACGATTGAGCCAATTTAATTTTGATTATGACCGAATTAAATGAAATTTTGACTAAATTCAATATGAGCTAATATCTCGTTCAATTCCGAGCTTCTTGATTCGATAAAATAGAACACATATTTATCCAAATAAATTATTTTTGAGATCAAATTATGTTTAAACCAAGATTTTAATTATTAAATTTATTTTTCAAATAATCCTTAATTTAAAGTCCAATTTTGATAAAAATGTTCATTTAAATGACATTATTTATACAATCCCGTATATGCAAATACGAAAATATATAACTATCACTTAAATGATAAATTTAATCCAAATGCATATTTTAAAATGCATTTATTTGGAAACAATAATTGTTGTGATTTTATTTGAAAATCGAAGAAACTCGAGATTAAACGTAGTAGTGAAGGGCAAAAATTAGGTGTCAACAACTGCCCCCTCCCTTTAGGTAGGATGATGCAAGTAATCCTGGGCAAAGGGAGGTTGACGTTCCTAATTTTTTTCCGACCACAAATTTGTATCTAAGAGAGGTTGGTTTTCCGCACGAGTTTCATGGAGTTATGGCCGAACCTCGGTATCAGGTTTCCTATATATCTCAGGTTTCATAAGAATTTAGGCCATTTGTAGTTCATAAAGCTTGATCTTGAGCATGATTTTCAAAAAATTCACAAGTTACCTTGATTTTAGAGTTTTTGATAAAACCGAAAAACTGGGGAATAAAAGGATTAGGGGGGAGGTTGAAATACAGTTCTACATAGATCCCAGCCTACATATCCCTAGTATTTCAGGGAATCAAACTGCTTGTAGTTCGACTCAATCGGTAGAAAAGATAGTCTTTTATTTCAGACCATCTTTGTCTCGGAATGAGTGACAAGTTGATCGAGTTATAGAAAAGAGGCTTGTAACCTCTTACCCATGAATGTGGGATACTTTACATCCCTATTCAAGAACTTACCTGGACATAATTTCCAAAAATCTAAGTGTGTTGCCACCCGAATTTGAAAAAAAAAAGAAGGTTACCCTCGGCATGAGTTTAAAAATATCCCGAAGGTAAAGCTGAAACCAGAATATCCTGAAACACCCACATGCCTTCTAACAGGGGTGTGTTTGGATGGTGGTGGTGATCATCCTTTAGCTCGCATCCAAAGAGTTTGACGTTCCTCTTTAGACTATGTCCCGTTTTACTTCTAAGAAAGAGTTCCACGTTGTACTGCATCCTACCTGAATTCGTCCGCACCTGTGGTTTTTATTTAAGATTTTTATCCTCTCAGATTCTCTCGACAATGCTTCAAGCAAAAAGTATTAGTACTAAACATAATTCACGAAAGAGGTATGTAGTCTTTTACTATATCTCCACGTGAGTTGTGGCCTAAAAAGCGGAGTCATCTCTTCATGTACCTATTTAGAATGAAATTACTGGTAATAACAAACATAACAACCCTCTTGGTTGTTGTATAATTATGACATTTATCGGTTTAATACATCTTCACAGTGGGGTGGCCCTTTTGGACACCGGCGATACTTTATGTAGAACGGTCTCTACAACCGTGTAATCTTGTGCTGGTGTGGCAACCCTTTTGGTTACCTATATCACTTGTTGTATGTGGAATGATAACCTCTACGGTTATATCCGATGATCGATTTATAAATTTTTCTCAAATTGTCAATCTTTGGATAATCTTGCGTATTATTTGATATTGGATACGAGGCGACTTACAGATATCCTTTGAATTTCTAGATTTTAGGCAATCCTGCACATTATCCGACTTTGGATAAAAGATGGCTTACAGATATCTCTCCAATCGCTAGTTTTCAGGTGTTCCTGCACATCATCAGACCTTGGATACAATATGACTTATAGATAATCCCTCAAATTGATAGTCTTTGGGTAATCCTGCACATAATAGATCTTGGATATGACGTGGCTTATAGAGAACCCTTGGACGTATCAGTTTGACAATCTTGCAATCCTCCAGTAAGGATTTAGTTGCGACTTACGGATAACCTTTGAACTATCAACTTTTGGGCGATCTTGCACACCATTCGGTTAGGATATTGTTGTGGCTTACGGATGACCTACAGGCTATCAACTCATAGGTGATCTTGCACACTATCCTATTTCAAATAATGTGGCTTACAGGTGACCATCAAATTGTCAATTTCCAGGAAACCTTATATATCATTCATCCTTGGATAGCGACTTAAAGCGTCCCTTCAAATCATGTACCCTCGATGCATTCATATGTTGATTCATGAAATGATGAGATATCCTCGACGCCAGCGTTTCTGTCTAGCATGTCAACAGATGTTGAATGCCTTCTGGGGTGATGGTATGAGATGGCCTTTGCGGCAATGATATGTAATGGCCCTTGTGGCGATGATATGCAATAGCCCTTGTGGCGATGATATGGAATAGCCCTTATGGCGATGATATGCAATGGCCCTTATGGCGATGATATGCAATGGCCCTTATGGCGATGATATGCCATAGCCCTTGTGGCGATGATATGCAATAGCCCTTATGGCGATGATATGCGATAGCCCCTGTGGAGATGATATGCGATAGCCCCTGTGGCGATGATATGTGATAGCCCCTGTGGCGATGATATGTGATAGCCCTTGTGGCGATGATATGCCATAGCCCTTGTGGCGATGATATGCCATAGCCCTTGTGGCGATGATAT
>NC_061113.1:241036390-241047559 GCF_002878395.1 Capsicum annuum
ATAGCCCTTGTGGCGATGATATGCCATAGCCCTTGTGGTGATGATATGCAATAGCCCTTGTGGCGATGATATGCCATAGCCCTTGTGGCGATGATATGCAATAGCCCTTGTGGCGATGATATGCAATAACCATTGTGGCGATGATATGCAATAGCCCTTGAGGCAATGCCTTGCGGCTATGATGTGTAACGGCCCTTGGGGCAATGATATGCAATAGCTCTTGAGGCAATGCCTTGCGGCTATGATGTGTAATTTTACCTGACTTCATTTGTCATCATCCTGCTTTTTACATGTACCTGTACTCAAGGTAGACGATTAGTAGACACAAAGTCTCTTTTACTAACAACTATTTTTAGGAAACTTCTAAATACGATATGTGTAAAGAAGATAAAGAACTTTTGTTTGTCGCCTACGATCTCAAGAAATGAGATAGACAAATCAAAAGGTCCTCAATAAATGGGCATTAAACCTATTTTTAGGACTGCCCTAAAATACCATTCTTAGGTATTAATGCTCTATTGTGGCTCCCAATTTGCTTGGGGATTTTGAAAGAGACCCTCACTTTTCTGTATTGATCCCTGCATCCACAGAAAAATGATTAGTTTTGAGTGAAACTACTCCGTGTTGACCTCCTTTGATCCTCGATTTGCTCCTCTTCATCTCTTAGGCATTCCGCTTTATCGGGACTTCCACCCTGACACTCCATCCCAAATGATGTCTAGGCAAGTACTAAATAAATGAGTTGTAAGATTTTGGAAATAGTCTTAAATTTTTTAAACTAATTTCAAAAACCTCTGTAAAACTTTAAAAAATATCTGCCAGTCATGTCATCTACTTGCTCAACGAACGTCTTCCTCGTGGTTTTGACTATACTTGATGGATGGTTTCCAAAACTCATGATCATTGTTGGAGGGTTTCTTCAAGTAGTTCTATCATAGCCAAAAATTGAGTCTACCCAGACTTTATTACAGTTGATGGCTTCCAAAGCTTGACTTTAACCTCTGGTACTGGGGAATTTGGAATATGTTCCGGCATTTGGTGGAAATTTTGAGGTCTTTCTCAAAATTTATGCCCCAATTTAAAGTTGTTTGAGATGATACCAATCCGAGTGGATCTAAAGTCTTTGCTGATCTTCATTCTTTTTGTTGGATGTCGATCTTCTCTTGTGAATTTTTGAGATTCTTATTGGAATGTCAATAGAGCTTCAAAAGGCAATTGATTACCTAAAGAAAGAATTTGAGATGAAAGATCTCGAAAAGACAAAGTTATGCCTTGGTTTGCAAATTGAGCATTTGACAAATGGTATCTTTGTCCATTAATCTGCCTACTCCGATGGTTGTTCGATCACTTGATGTGAATAAGGATCCATTCCGACCTCAAGAAAAGAATAAGGAACTCCTTGGTCCTGAAATACCATATCTTAGTGCAATTGGTACACTAATGTATCTTGCAAATACTACAAGGCTTGATATTTCCTTTTCAGTAAATTTGCTGCTCCTACTAGGAGACATTGAAATGGGATCAAATACATATTACGGTATCTAAAGGGGACTACCGATATGAGCTTATTTTATTCTAAAGATTGTAGTTCTGATCTTGTTGGTTATGCTGGTGCTGGATAATTATCTGCCCCGCATAAAGCTCGATATCAAACAGGCTATGTATTCATATGTGGGGTACTGTCATATCTTGGAGATCAACAAAGCAGTCTATCGTAGCATTTCATCGAATCACGCTGAGATTATAGCTATTCATAAAGTAAGCCGAGAGTGTGTGTGGTTGAGGTCCATAATACATCTCATTTGAGAAATGTTAGAATATGAGTAGGAATTGGAATAACATATAAAATCCTACTTGGAAAAGGATTGTAATGTAGTGTCCTATTAGGAAAAAGATTGGAATGTATTGTCTATAAATAGGGCCTCAATGTAATAATGTAGACACAACAATTCAATAATATTTTTCTCTTATATTTTTCAAAAGAAAAATGTCGCCTGAAATGTGACAAAGTACCCACAATTTTATATGAAGATAATGCAGCATGCATAGCACAATTGAAAGATGGATTATATGAATATAATGCAGCATGCATAGCACAATTGAAAGATGGATTCATAAAAGGAGATAGAACGAAGTACATTTCGCCAAAGCTCTTCTATACACATGAGCTCCAAAAAAATGGTGATATTGACATACAACATATTTGTTCAAGTGACAATGTGGCTGATTTATTCACCAAGTCTCTTCCAACTGCAACTTTCAAGAAGATGGTGCACAAGATCGGAATGCAAAGATTCAAGGATGTTCTTATTAGGGGGAGTTAATACACGCTGTACTCTTTTTCCCGTTTTGTCCCATTGGGTTTTCCTTATAAGGTTTTTAATGATGCAGCCTATATGCGTACTGTTAAACATTCAAGGGGAGTGTTATGATATATATTAATTATAGTGAATGTCTATCAAGGTCTATCAAGATCTATTTGATGTCTATGAGAATTTGATGTATTTGTCTTTTAGTGTGAAACTAGAGGCAAATTCCCCCATAGAAGGGCTTCCTTCATTGTAAATCATCCCTCAAAAGAAAAAATAAGAATCACTCTCTCTATTCTCTCTATTCTCTCTACTCTTCTTTTTATTCTTTATTGTTTTATAATAGATACATTATATTCTTTAGTGATGTATTCGAATTTTTAAGTAAAATGAGAGAAATTTCTAATTCAATATTATATATATATATATATATATATATTTAAAAGCCAAATCACAGTAATACTGTCTCCTACTGTTTCTGCGTGCCTAAGTGACCGGGTAAGCTTGCAAAGAACAACGTGTCACCGCACGAATAATACTTGTCCAAGTAAAATGTAATTGGGGTCGTTTGGAAGGATATTAGAAAAAGTAACATAAGTATTAGTTTGATATTATTTAATTTCTTATTTATAATGGTTAAAATTTATTTAGTTAGTTATTATTTTACTATTTTATTTTTGGTACCATTTAAGATGGATCTATTGAAAGCAATCCCTATATCTTTGTGATGTAAATGTGAGGAATATGTACATTCTAGCTTCAGACTTCATTTGTATAATCACACTAAGATATTATTATTTTTTTCAGTTGTTGCTACTATATTTTTATAGTAGTAATTAAAATCATTAACAATACACTGACTATTTTTATTTTAATACACACTCTATTCGTTCCTAATTTTATTTACTACAATAAATCAATAGTCGATTAAAATAATGCTAATATAATTAATCTCAATTTTACTAATATATCATATTTAATTTATACGCTCAATGAAACAATCCCAGTTAGTGGGGGATTTGGGCCACAGGTGACAAAAGAGTTTTAAAATAAGGTGTAGGTGACACAAGTCTTAATTATTAGGTGGAGGTGACAATTATTTTATTATGGATTAAGAAAGTTGGAAAAGTTTGAAAATAACTCACAAGTTTTTAAATTTACACTTTGATCCAAATGTTAGCCTATATAAGGGAAAACGGAGGGAAAAAAGGCGTCTTTCTCTCTCTTCTCACCCTTTGTTGATTTCTCCCTCTTAGCAATTTTTGTTGTTCATTGTTGCTGCTGCTTCATTCAACATCTTCTGCTTCATTATCATCATCTTCTACTTCATTATCATCTTCATCTTGTTCTTGCTGACCATTTATTATTGTTGTTGTTACCGGTAATGTTGCTATTTGACCAATTTCTTAGGTCAAATTTTGTTTTTAACATTACTTTCCACTTTGGCATTACTTCATAGGAGACGTTGGTAAGTCAAATTATGATTTTTAGTTGATTTTGTCATTTGGGTAACTGCTATTGTGTTGTTGTTTTCCAACAATGGATAGAACCCAATCATGAATCCAACATAAAATCCATCTGTTTAAATAAATAAATTATCTATTGCGACAGATGAGACATCTATTTCAAAGAAAGACTGATATGTTGGATTTATGTTTAAACAGATGGCTCATCTATTGCAACATTTGACATATATGTTGCAACAGATTAGTTGCCTGTTGCAACAGAACCTGAACACGATTCCAACATAGGTTACAACAGATTAATAACCTATTGCATCAGGTAAGTTATCTGTCGCAACAGGTTAATTATTTGTTGCAACTGTCACTCATTTGTTGGAATCAGCTTCAAACGTGATTTAGTTATAACATCAATTCCAACAAGCGATTCATCTGTTGCAACAGATATTCAGACCCGTAACATGAATCCCAACAGGTAAGAATCTGTTGCGACTTATCACTTACCTGTTGCAACAGATAACACATCTGTTGGGATTCATTCACGGCACTATGAAATCACTATCAACTTTTTCTAACAAATGACTTTATTTAGGTACCACTAATGGAGGGATTAATAACAATAGGGATGGATTGTCATGGTCATTGAGTCGAGAAGAGCAATCGATATGTATGGCGTTGGAAGGAGGGTGAATACTAGAGACGATAGCTATGACAGTCCAAAGTGATGTTTCGTATGATGATTTTGTGAACTTAATCATCAGCTTTTGTGGACTGAATTATCAACCAGAAGAATTCTCCATCAGCTATATGCACAACTCCTTTAAAAATCAGAGGGTACTGCCTTTCAAGATAACCAATTAGGTTCGGTTGCGTTCTTATCTGAGTGATTCAACCAGGATGGTGTTAAGGGTGTACATAGTTGAAAAGATGAGAGAGAATGAGAATCAGAACTTAGAAGAAGAAAAAGAAAAAGAAGACTTCTTTGATGATGGGTTGGATGATCTAGACATGAATATTCCAGATGATGATCAAACACCTACGCCCGTTGATGCGATCAATAAGATGTGCAGCTCTTCTCAATCGACACAATATGGAAATCTTCAAGACGATGGGACCGGCTTTTTTATTGGAATGTCATTCAAGGACAAGAATGAACTATCTAACACTTTGTTTATTTCTTGCGTCAAAAAAGATTTCAGAATAAAGAAGGTGATTAATTCAACCAGTGTCTTTTGCTTCAAATGTGCTAATTCAAACTGCAAGTGGTGGTTGAGAGCGGTGAAGTAGCAAGTTCTGACAGATTCGTCATTCATAAACATAAAAAGCATCACACATGTGGTTCGGAGCACATCTCGAGCCAAAATCCTCACGCCACGACAAAGGTCCTCGGTGAATATTTCAGGAGTAGTTTCCCCGATGGCAAAGGCCCTTTAACAAGGCTTATGGCCAATCAACTCCTTACGGATTTGGGTGTCCTGGTCAGTTATTGGAAGGTATATACGGCCATGAGGATTGCCAAGGACCTGGTTTGGGGGACACTCAAGCATGGGTATGAAGTCTTGGATGCTTACCGTTACATGATTGAGTCTACAAATCCCGAAAGTAAGACGGCATTGCATCTGGATGAAAACGGAAGGTTCAAGTACTTTTTTGTATCCTATGGTGCTTGGATTCAAGGTTTTCGACATTTGAGAAAAGGCATAGCCGTCGATGGTACCTTCTTGAGGAACAGGTATAATGGAGTTCTGCTAGCGGCGGTGGCGCAGGATGCGAAGAATCACATCTTTTCTGTCACTTTTTGTGTAGCGGACAAGGAATGTGATGCCTCTTATGGATTTTTTTTTGAACAACTGCGACGCTGCATCAAAGATACCGAAGAGTTATGTTTTGTATCGGATAGGCATCCAAGTATTCCAAAGATGGGTTCACTTTTCTTCACATCAGCTTACTTTGGTTGTTGCATCAGGCATCTTGGAGAGAACATTCGAAACAACTATCACAACGAAAGGGTCGTCACCCTTTTTTATAGAGCAGCTAAAGCATACAGTAGAGAGGAGTTTTTAGACCATTTCAATCAAATAGCGCATGTGAATCCCAAGGTAGCAGAATTTCTTGCACATGTCAGTTTCGAGAGATGGAAATGGGCATTCTGTCCAGAAAATAGGTACATTCTTATGAATTTAATGTCTTGTTTGATTTACAAGTTTAGTTTGATGTCGTACTAAGTGATTCTTTTCTATAGGTACAATATTATGACATCAAACATAGCTGAATCGTTGAATTCATTGTTTGGTGATGAAAGAGAATTTTCCATCAAGGCTATGTTTGAAAAAATAAGCGAGAAATATAGCGATTTTTTTAATAAAAGGTGCGTGCAGTTCAAGTGCCCAGAAAAAAGAACCTGATTTGTTCTCGAAATTGAAAAGAAAATATCAACGAACATCAGTTTGGGGAATAGGTTATTCTCTCATAAAATAACAAATTACAAATTCTGTATCATCGATCATGGTGATGTTGTCATGGTCGATCTTCAAACAAAATCTTATACGTGTAGAGTTTTTGACTTTAATAAAATACCTTGTCCACATGCTATGGCAGCCCTTCGAGCTCAATACGGCCATAAATATGGACCTGAAGTTTACAAGCACTCCTCTCAATATTATTCGGTGAAAAAATATGAAATGGCATATAGTGGGCATATTACTCCGGTGCCTCCCGAAGAATCTTGGGTAGTTCCAGTAGAGCTTATAGGGAGATTAATACCTCCTCCATATATTGACCC
Organism: Capsicum annuum; assembly: GCF_002878395.1. Classification (NCBI taxonomy): domain Eukaryota; kingdom Viridiplantae; phylum Streptophyta; class Magnoliopsida; order Solanales; family Solanaceae; genus Capsicum; species Capsicum annuum. The sequence continues at coordinate 241,042,942 of NC_061113.1, forward strand.
GAGCACTATCAAACCGGAAAGAAATCCATATAAAAGAAGGCGTGGAGTTGGAGAATCATTTTCATCAAGAAGAAACAAGTTCTCCATATGTAAGTGCGCTGGCCACAAAAGAACTACATGCCCGAATCATAATCCACCATGATCGTTGTAATTGGAGAAACTTGTGTTGTTGTTTGTTTGTTTGTTTGTTGTTGACTTTTATATATTTAACTCATTGTTGTGAACCTAATGTTATCATTTATTATATATAAAATATCTTTTTTTTAAATAACTTGTGCATCAATAAAATGAGGCAAAACATAAACTTAAATAATACAGTAGACCACAATTATTCTCAATAGTTGTACAAACAACTGGAATGCTTTCCTCCAATAGATGAAAATCTGTCGAAACAGATGGATAATCTGTTGAAACCCAACAGATGACCAATCGGTTCCAACTGTTAAAAGAACTCAAAAGCCAAAATTGCCAGTGCTACTGGATTCAACATTGCCTCCAACCATCGACATGTTAACATGTATTAGATTAGAAGAAAACAAAATGAAACTTGAATAAGAATTAAAACGCCAAAGTCTGACTAAAAGTAAATTTTTCATTAAATAAAAAATAAAATACATTAGGTATAGATCCAATATAGAAAAATTAAAATACATACGCTAAAAGAAAAAACACATTCTAATTATTATTATCATCATCATCATTAATGACAGCCGACCAATCAACTCACGGCAGCAGGGCTCTCATCAGCCTCTGCATCTCTCTGAACAGTGTCGCTCTCACAGCGACCAAATCGCTCTGCAGGTCATTAACCTGCCTTTGAAGTTCCCGCACTGTGTCGCATAGAATAGCAATGTCTAGAAAAATATCAGTTATATCTAGAACACGCATGAATTGACAAATGTAAAGAAAAATGTTCACAATGTAATACAACGTATACGACCAACTAGTAAATTTATGCCAGAAAAAAACTTACCTCAACGAGAAAGGAATATGCTCTTTGAAGAGAAGTGGTTGAAGATGTCACACGAAAGAAAAAAATATAAGAAATAAATAGAGTTGAATAAAGATTGAGGGACCTATAATATAATGTGGACGTGTCAGTCCAAAAGGAAGGACTGTTTAGCTCCATTGTATTAATTACATTCAAACTGGTGGCATTTTATTTTCTGTGAAAAGTCGCGACATTTTCTTTTACACTAATTAATTCTTACCTTTTCATAGCAATTTGAGACTCGATAAAAGCCGTTATTATTGAGTTGTTGCAACAGATCGTCTAATATTTTTAACAGATTTAGCATCTATTGCAACAGATAGATGAATTGAATGTGTAACAGACGGCTGTCAAAATAGATTTACCATCTGTTGCAATAGATGGTTTGTATATGCAACAAATAAGACATTTGATGCAACTTGTGTATTATCTGTTGCAACAGATGGACAGTATGTATAAGAAGTTGGAAGAGATATTTTGATATCTTATGGCAGCTGATTCATTAGTTTCAGTTTCAACAGATGGAGTATTCGATTCATTAGCTGTTTTGAATATGTAAGATAAAAAGTCTTCACCTCTTTTTAATAGTCCCTCCGTTACGTATTAGTTGGGCCCCATGGGCTTGGCACACCAATTAATAAAAATATAAATTAGGCGATTGTTTTACCAAATTGGCCTTATTAATTATGATTAGAAAGTATAAATGTGAATAATATACTTTATGTAGTCATTTAATAATAGGAGTAATCTTGAAAGAATATAATAAAATTCTCTTGATTTTATAAATAGGAAAACTAAATTGAAACAAACATATTTAGAAAGAAGTAATCACATGCGTGCAAATTAATTAAAAAAAAAGCCAGGTATATCGCAACAGATTTAGCATCTGTTGCAACATATAGATTATCTGTTACGACAGATGGACCATATATTTGGAGGAGATGTTTTGATTTCTTCCAACAGCTGATTCGTCAGTTGCAATAGATGGAGATTTTAATTCATCAGCTATTTTAAATGTGTTAAGATAAAAAGTCACGACTCTTCACACCTCCATTTTAATAGTCATCACATTCGTGCAGATGAATAAACAACACTGACATGTTCTAATGGGGTAGGAAGAATAAGATGCGTGCAATGGATTTCATTTTCATGCATGCGAGTTATGTATATTATTGATCAGGCTACCGTGAAGACACATAAAGTGCAATGATTTTGTGAATGCAGTTTTTTACCGATGATTAGACACTGATCCTTCAAACAAGATCCTGAATTGTATAGTTTAGTTTGATAGGTGCGAACTGATAAGGCCGAAGGGTTCCAAGACGGTGGTGTCGATACCCCGTTACAATTTAATGACATGATTCATGCACATGTTTTTGTGTTTGGGGAAGGGTTCAAATTTTTGGTGGCAGTGTAAATATCCAATAGTGATTGGACCGGTTTTAATGGTACAATGGACTTCTTGAAAGGCCTCCGAAGCCTCGCAATGCAGGAAAAAATTATAGAACCAATAGAAATTTCCCTGGTCCAAATTTATATGGATGGATTGGTGAAGGAGACTATTATACAGCAGAAAATGTTTGGGAGAAAACTTGTGCGGGAAGAGGGAGGTTGAGAAGGCCATATATCATCTTAGTACTTGTTTAAGAGGATATATAGGGTTAATTCCTCTTGACCATTCTTCTTTTTATTGAACGATTGATGGATTTTCATTTTTGGATACACTTTTACATTCGCATCTCATCCAGTTTTTTCATTTTTCATGGCAATTTCATAAGCTAATTTCTCTACACTTTCCTTCTAACCTTGTGTATCCTCTTAAACAAGTACTAAGATGATATATGGCCTTCTCAACCTCCCTCTTCCCACACAGGTTTTCTCCCAAATACCTTCTGTTGTATAATAGTCTCCTCCAATAACCCATCCATATAAATTTGGACCAGGGGAATTTCTATTGGTTCTATCATTGTTTGCTGCATTGCGAGGCTTCGGATGCCTTTTAAGAAGTCCATTGTGCCAATTAAACCGGTCCAATCACTATTGGATATTTACACTGCCACCAAAAACTTGAACCCTTCCCCAAACTTGACATAACAACATGAGCATAAACCGTTATTAAATTGTAACGGGATATCGACACCACTATCTTGGTCCCTCAGCCTTGCCAGTTCGAACCTAACAATTTTAACTGTAAAATTCTATATCTTGTTTGAAGAATTAATGCCTAATAGGTAAAGAACAAACATTCACAAAATCATTGTACTGGATGTGTGTTTTCATGATAGGTTGATCAGTAATACATACCTCCCACATATGAAGAAGTTCCATTTGCAAGCAGCTTATTCCTCTGAACCCATCTTTACTCTAGCCTTTAATGCTGGCTGGGCAAAAGTGCATCTAATTTCACTTTCTTTTGTCTGCAAACAAGAGAAATACATTTGATGTCAAACAAGAGAAGAACAAAAAGAACATTACAAAAGGGTAACACAAAATTGAGTGAATCAACAGATGACCAATATGATACAAAAGATTACCCATCTGTTCAACCGATGAGGCATCATTTGCAAAGGATGGATGACATGTTGCAACAGATGGGATATCTGTTGGAATAAATCAAACCAGCCTTGCTACTGGTTTGATTTCTTCAAAAAGTTGCTCCGTCTGTTCCAATAGCTGATTCATTAGTTGCAACAGTTGAGGAAACTGTTGCAATACCACCAACAACAGCATCAACAACAAAGAATCAAACAAAACAACACAATATGTTCCAACACCATCCACAACACAAACATCACATGTTCCAACATAACCACTACCCCCAACAACAGCACCACCAAAGTACCAAACAAAAGACATAGAAAAAAACTATACTGATAACAAGGCTTTTTAAGTTCTCCCAACAGATGACTTTTTTGCATATTTTAATAAAAATAATGGTTCGTTCATTCAACACTTAAAAGTCACCTTTCCTTCAATTTTTTCAATAAATAGCAAACTGGTAATGGGTAAATCATTGATAGCAACAGATGTAAATAACTAATTTAAGTGACATACAAAGAAGATGATGAGATGAAAAGAGCAACTTTGAACCATACCTACAATGTCAAAAAAGCAAACGGATCAGAACATCCAGTTCAGTCGAGAAAAAATATTGATTGGTTGAGAACCCAAAGGATCCTCATCCGAAAGAAGAGAGAAAAGAGAGAAAAAAATAAAACAACAAAGATAATTAAGAATAAAGAATAAAGAAGACTTATGACTTAAGTCTAGTCTAGACTACTTTATGGCTGAAGAAGACAGAGTTCTAGGTATGGGGGGTTTTAAATATTCATTAATAACTTTTGAGGAGCATGAGGAGACGGTGACATTGAAAAGATCAGATAAGACTACTCACTCAGTAGATTTTTGAGTTATCAAAGTTGTACCGAGTAATATTTTTACCGCCTTAGTATTTTAACTATTTTATCTCGGACAGGAAATACCTAAATTGCTTTATAAAAAAAGGATCAAAAAATATTTAAGTGCAACAGATGACTTAATCTGTTTGATAGTTTACAACAGATTCATGATCTGTCACAACAAATGACGTAATTTGTTTGATAGTTTACAACAGATGCGTAATATGTT
>NC_061113.1:241047659-241050698 GCF_002878395.1 Capsicum annuum
TTTATATATAATTTTAATTGAGTTCATATGTTAGACTAAAACCTTAATTGAATGTGAGTTCTGATAGGGTCAAATACAACTTTAATTGAGTCTTTTGGCAATTTCATGATGAGACGGTACTGCATTCCTCCGACTAGAGTCATCGATCGATCACTCTAAGCCGAGCCGATTCCTACTACCTCATATGTTAGACTAATACCTTAATTGATTAATCTAGGACTAGGGTACTAATACCTTGATTGAATAATCTGGGACAAGGGGTGAGTTCTCATAAGGTCAACTACAACTTTAATTAAGTCTTTTGGCAATTGCATGATGAGACGGTACTGCGTTCCTCCCAACTAGAGTCGTCGATCGATAACTCTGAGTCAAACCAATTCTTACTACCTCATATGTTAGACTAATACCTTAATTGATTAATCTAGGACTAGGGTACTAATACCCTAATTGAATATAGGGTCAACTACAACTTCAATTGAGTCTTTTGTCAATTGCATGATGAGATGGTACTGTGTTCCTCCCGACCAGAGTCGGTGATCGATCACTCTGACCTGAACCAATTCTTTCTACCTCATATGTTAGACTAATACCTTAATTGATTGATCTAGGACTCGATGTGAGTTCTCATAATATCAACTACAATAGATGACAGTGCCTATTTAATAATTTATAATAGATAGGTAATCTATTATAACATATGACTTAATACATTTGATAATTTACAACAGATGGGTAATCTGTTGCAACAGATGACTTAATTTGTTTGATAGTTTACAATATATTCGTGATCTGTCGCAATAAATCGCTTAATCTGTAGGATAGTTTTCAACAAATACGTAATATATTGCAACAGATTACAAAATTTATTTGATTAGATCCAACAGAAAAGACATATGTTGCAACATGTTGAATATTTGTTTTTATATAATTTCAATTGAGTTCATACGTTAGACTAAAACCTTAATTGAATGTGAGTTCTCATAGGGTTAAATACAACTTTAATAGAGTCTTTTGGCAATTTCATGATGAGACGGTACTGCATTCCTCCGACTAGAGTCGTCGATCGATCACTCTGAGCTGAGCTGATTCTTAATACCTCATATGTTAGACTAATACCTTAATTGATTAATCTAGGACTAGGGTAATAATACCTTGATTGAATAATCTGAGACTAGGGGTGAGTTCTCATAAGGTCAACTACAACTTCAATTGAGTCTTTTGGCAATTGCATGATGAGGCGGTACTGCATTCCTCCTGACTAGAGTCGTCGATCGATAACTCTGAGTCAAACCGATTCTTACTACCTCATATGTTAGACTAATACCTCAATTGATTAATCTAGGACTAGGGTACTAATACCCCAATTGAATATAGGGTCAACTACAACTTTAATTGAGTTTTTTGTCAATTGTATGATAAGATGGTATTGCGTTCCTCCTGACTAGAGTCAACGATCGATCACTCTGAGCTAAACCAATTTTTACTACCTCATATGTTAGACTAATACCTTAATTGATTGATCCAGGACTAGGGGTGAGTTCTTATAATGTCAACTACAATAGATAACAGCGTTTATTTGATAATTTACAATAGATGGGCAATCTATTATAACAATGACTCAATCCATTTGATAATTTATAACAGATGGATAATCTGTTGCAATAGATGACTTAATCTGTTTGATAGTTTACAATAGATTTGTGATCTGTCACAATAAATGGCTTAATTTGTATGATAGTTTACAATAGATGTGTAATATATTGCAACAAATTACATAATCTGTCTGATTTGATCCAACAGAAAAGACATCTGTTGTAACAGGTTGAACATTTGTTTATATATAATTTCCATTGAGTTCATATGTTAGACTAAAACCTTAATTGAATATGAGTTCTCATAGGGTCAAATGCAACTTTAATTGAGTCTTTTGGCAATTTCATGATAAGACGGTACTGCGTTCCTCCTACTAGAGTCGTCGATCGATCACTCTGAGCCTAGCTGATTCTTACTACCTCATATGTTAGACTAATACCTTAATTGATCAATCTAGGACAAAGGTACTAAAACCTTGATTGAATAATCTGGGACTACGGGTGAGTTCTCATAAGGTCAACTACAACTTCAATTGAGTCTTTTGACAATTGCATGATGAGACGGTATGCATTCCTCCCGACTAGAGTCGTCGATCGATAACTCTGAGTCGAACTGATTTTTACTACCTCATATGTTAGACTAATACCTTAATTGATTAATATAGAACTAGGGTACTAATACCCTAATTGAATATATGGTCAACTACAACTTCAATTGAGTCTTTTATCAATTAGATGATGAGACGGTACTGCGTTCCTCCCGACCAGAGTCGGCGATCGATCACTCTGAGCCGAACTGATTCTTACTAACTCATATATTAGACTAATACCTTAATTGATTGATCTAGGACTAGGGGTGAGTTCTCATAATGTCAACTATAATAGATGACAGCGCCTATTTGATAATTTACAACAAATAGGTAATCTATTGCAATATATGACTCAATCCATTTGATAATTTACAGCAGATGGGTAATCTGTTGCAATAGATGACTTAATCTATTTGATAGTTTACAATAGATTCATGATCTATCACAACAAATGGCTTAATCTGTATAATAGTTTACAATAGATGTGTAATATATTGCAACAGATTACATAATCTGTTTGATTTGATCCAACAGAAAAAACATCTGTTGCAACAGGTTGAACATTTATTTATATATAATTCAATTGAGTTCATATGTTAGACTAATACCTTAATTGAATGTGAGTTCTCATAGGGTCAACTACAACTTCAATTGAGTCTTTTTTCAATGACATGATGAAACAGTACTGTGTTTCTCCCGACCAGAGTCGGCGATCGATCACTCTGAGCCAAACTGATTCTTACTACCTCATATGTTAGACTAATACCTTAATTGATTAATATAAGACTAGGGTACTAATACCTTGATTGAATAATTTGGGACTAGGGGTGAGTTTTCATAAGGTCAACTATCGATTA
>NC_061113.1:241053698-241074674 GCF_002878395.1 Capsicum annuum
TATCCGTAACTTCCGCCAACTTAATTTTAATGGTTACTTCTAATCACAGCAAACTTATAGCGCCCATTATTCTCTCCCCATGCATGAGATATACTTTTTCTCCCCGGCTCTCTTGAAAAAAAACAAAAAAATGGATTTGTGAAAAATTAAGAAAAAAATTAAGGATGATGATAATGATGTTAATGGTGTTTGTTCTTGGAGGGGTAACGGTTCTTGCAGTAGAAGGTGTTGGAATTTTTATTTTTATATGGTGGCTTATGAGAAGAGTGGAAAGAGATCAGGATAATAAAGGGAAGCCACATGAAGAAGGGTCTGTATGTTTTGCTGGAGATATTGATCCCTCTTTCTACACGAAGCAGGCAGGTACCATTACCAACATCATTTTTCTTGATTTTTTAAATTTTTGTTGGCCCAATGTTAAGTCATGTTCAATGCCTCTGTAATATGTTTGCCCACACAATTTTAACTTGGTATCAGCTTCTCATCTATGCGCTCCAACTTTTGATGTGAACGTTCTACGTGGCGAATATCACGTGATTTGAGATGCGTGTATCTGAGACAATTTGTCACATAGGACGCATGTGTCTACTTTGATCAACTATAGTTTAAGTGCTTACTTGTGCACCCACAAAGTTGGTGAGCATAGATGACAGGTGAGGCTAGGTTAAAGAGCATATTTATGTATTGTGTCCAATTTTCTTGGTACCTTTTTGCACCCATTGTATTTGCATTATTGTCTGCTTGAGTATTTGGGTTGTGAATGTAAATGATCAAGTATAGGGGTTAAAAATTGAGGGTGGTAACTAAGGATTTCAACAAACAGAGTCGTTGGAATTAGGCCAGGAGCGACGATTCATTTAGCTGAACCGGACTAGCTCAGGACTGAGGCATACTAATTGTTGTATAAAGAAGCAAACTTTCAAATGTTGGAAAACAAAGGGAAACTACAATAATAAATCAGTATTATTCACGAGTAAATACACAAAGTGGCTTGAGTCGTGTGCTAGGCATTGGCCGAAGGAACTATATCAGAAATGTGAAATGTTTCCCTAGGATTAAATAAGTCTAACGACACGAGAGAGGATGCAGGAACAACAATATTTCAATAATAGAACCGGCAAGTTGGAAAGAGTTAGATACCGCGATTAAATGCATGTTACATGCTGCGTGAGAAGATTATTACTTGATCAGCAATGGTCTGCAACTGGAATTTATATTCTTGTACTGATATTTGTTTGAAACATGTCTGGTTCAAATGTAATTAGTATTATATCATTAAACTGGAGTTTTCTTTTCCATTCAAGCACTACGCCTTTTTTCCTCAGTGGATTTGTTCAGTATAACTTATAGTATATAGTATGTGTATTTGTTCCTAGGGAAAAGTATGGATTCTGGAATCTGATAGAATCCTGAAAGCTTTAAACGTCGACAAAGCTACCAAGCAGCACAAGGCCCAGAAAGACATCTTAGAGGTAATACCTACTCAGAAATTTGCTAAAATCAAGAATCACTCTCTCGTCCTAATAGAGTCCGATGGTTCCCATGCTGAAATTCCACTCAAAGGTTGCACGGTTGCTGCTGTTTCTGGGTCAAGCTTGCCCTCTAGAAAATGGTAAGTTAGAAGCTGATTGACTTTACTTTTTGAAGTGTGTCTCATTTAGAACTCTTCCTGCATCTTTCATTGGTCATACATAGTACTTGAGTTACTTCAAATATAAAGGTTGGAAATGTCTAAGATACTCATCGTCTATTCTAGCTAAATTTATTACATGGTAGATTATTTTGAGTTGGAGACATAAGATCGAAAAAGAGCCCTCTCGGATTGTGTGAGTCCGGGCACTGCATCAGGGAAACTTGAGTGGGTGCAAAGAGAACTTGACAGCTTTATACTTCTTCTTAGATTGAATTCATCTGGTTGTGAGAAGCTGATTTGATTTTAGTAAAAAGAACTCTCTTCCTGATCCGCATTATGTGATGTATAGTTTCTAGTTCTCTGAGCTTTTTGAAGCTACAAGAAGGCAAATCCCAACAAAAGAATATGCGCCAGAAGACAGATACCTAGTTAGTAGTTACTTTAGAATCAAGAGATTGATTGGTGAATTTATGCAACCTAAAGATGTATCTTCTTTATCTAGTAGAATTTTTCGGTTGTGGTTTCTTCCCCTTGGTCCTTACACTAAAGCACTTAAATATGAACAGGGAAACCTTTTACTTCGAAAGTTATGTTACATATCTTTTCAGGTCATGGATATGTTTCTTTAATTTTATGATAGAAACAATAACACCGAATCACCAACTGTAGCTTCGCACTTCAATGTTGTTACAGGGCAAAAAGATACCCAATTAAGGTTGAGAGTGGAGCATCTGTTGTGTATAAAGGAAGTAGAATATTTTACATTTACCTTGAGACATCTTGGGAGAAGGAAGCATGGTGCAAAGCTCTTCGTCTTGCTTCCTGCGAGGATGAAGAAAAAGTAAAGTGGTCAGCAAAGTTAAATGTAGAGTTCCACAATTACCTGACTTCACTAAATGCAGCATATCCTTCATTTATGAAACCATTTTCAAGTTTTGGTGCTGAATTAGTTGATAAATCAAGCAAGCCAGATGGTTCCTCGTCAAAAGTTCGTCAATTTCTAAAAAAAATTTCCAAGAAAGCAACCAAGTGTGCTGCAGAAAATAAGGCAAGTTGCAGTTCAAAATCAGGCCATGAAGAACGAAAGTTGAGTGAGAAAACCCGTTCATCCCAAAACATTGACTTGGCTAGTTGTGTCATGAAGGTTGCTCCAACAAGAAAGCCACTTGATTTTTCCAATGAGGATGTTACCGCATCTGCCATTTCTGATGCAGATTCTGATGACATGGTTATTGGCGATGAAGGATACCTTTGCTGGAATTTGTTAATATCGCGGTTGTTCTTTGATGCTAAAAGAAATGAGCAGATGAAAAGTTCTCTGCAAGAACGGATTCAGGTTCGTGTCTCCTTTTACTTCATTATGATATTTGCTCCAGGCTATAACTCAGTGCTCCTTATTTGTAGAGAACCCTCTCCAATATTCGTAGCCCCAGTTACGTAGGTGAAGTAACCTGTGCAGCTGTTAATGTTGGTGACCTGCCTCCCTATATACATGCAATGAGGGTTCTTCCCTCAGACATGAACGAGCTCTGGGCTTTCGAAATTGATGTTCAGTACTCTGGTGGTGCAATATTGGATCTTGAAACGAGGCTTGAAGTTCAAGACCTTGATTTACATGAAGGGGACGAAGCAAGTGTCGTTGATGACGTCAAATCAGATTTGTTAGAAGGTTTTGAACACTTGAGTGAACAATTTAAGCATTCTGATGATAACGCGGATAAGATGGACCAAGGAAATGGAGGTGATATACTAGCACGTATGTAACAAACCCCTTTTTGGTTATTTTCCTGTGGAAAAACAAATGTATCTTTATCAGTTAGTAATCAAAATTGCATTAATCAGGTAACTTGTCAACCGCGAGCAGAAGCTCTACTTGCATGCCTCATGGCTCACCTCCTGGATCTAAGTGGAAATCAATCATACATTCTGTGGCCAAGCAGGTTTCACAGGTTGATTGCAATGTTCCGCTTATCACTAGCTATTTAACCTCGGGTTTCCTGCTTGTGGATGTCAATTGCTACAACAGACATCTTACTATACTTCTGGTTTCTGAACCTATTGCATATTTCTGTGTAATGCTTAAGAGGTAATGAACATGAGAAGTAAATTGGTGTCTTGCTCTTAGTAGAGATGGGAAATAAATTGAGGTGAAAATTGATTGGACTCAAAACAATCACGAGACTTGTGCTTCCCTGATATTTTCCTATTGCCTGTATTACTAAGATGGTTAGGAACTTATGGTCCTTTTTCCTGTTTAAGTTGGCTTTGCAGTAGAGTGAGTGGAAAATCTCTTGTAACAAGTGGAGGAAGATCATCGCTTTCTAACCATTGTATTCAACATCCAGGTTCCACTCTCGTTGGGGATCAGGGTTGCATCTCTACGAGGAACACTGAGGTTATGTGTGAAGCCACCACCTTCAGATCAAATATGGTTTGGGTTCACATCGATGCCAGATATTGACATCCATTTGAACTCTTCTGTTGGGGACCGTAAGATCTCTAACGGACGGCTTCTGTTGTTCATAACCAGTCGAATTAAGGTCAGTTCTAAAAGTTATCTGCTCTACTGTTCATCAAGTAAATTGAAAAGTAGCCAATCAGCCGGGGAAATGTTCTTGGAGTTGAGCTGATGGTGTTACAAACTTATGCAGGCTGCTATTCGTGAAAGTGTTGTGCTTCCCAACTGTGAGAATGCATGCATCCCTTGGATGATAGCAGAAAAGGATGACTGGGTTCCCCTAAAAGATGCTCCATATGTACGGATTAATAACAAATCTGCAGGGAATGCCAAGAAACAAGAAGCAGATAGGAAAAGTACCAGTAATATAGCTGAAAGTGAATATGAGAGGCTGAAGAGAGGTGAATGGGCTACTCAAAAGAGTAGGTCATTGGATCCACGCTCATTGTTCTCGGTTCCTAAGGCTCAGCCTTGTTTCAATACAAGAAGCCTCACTACTAGTCCGGAAATAGCACACCTAAAGTCAAAAAAACATCACGGAGAGACACTACAACGCAAGACATCAGACCCACAGGTATATTTGCATTCCTCCTTGTTGAACCACAATGAGCAGATAGAGCGTCACCACATGAGCACAGAGAACATGCAAAGCAACTCACCTTCACCTTCACCTTCACCTTCTCGTTCACCGAGTATCCTACAGGAACAAAATAGTTTTACAGAAGACGATATGAGGTCAAAAAGAACAAGTACGAGGGCTAGGATGCATGGCTTGCGGAAAAGAATGGGGGAGAAGCTTGAAGAGAAGAAACGCCACATAGAAGAGAAGGGGAGACACTTGGTGGGAAGGATAAGAAGCCACAAGGAATATTCGTAAATTTGTGGTTTCCTCAGTTCAGTTTGATTGCACAAGGGAACACAGGCCAGTGTGTTTCAATACTGTTCAGTTAGGCCTCACACTACTTCCAAATAGCTGACAAAAGTGTGATCCATACTCAAGTCTTGTGGCTTGATCCCCATGACAAGGTTCTTTTCTCCACTTGTAACAGCAAAGATCATGGCCACCAGGAATCCATTTCAAATCGTCACATAGTTGATTCAAACTTTTTGGTCTTGCATAAACAATAAATTTTATACACTTTGTACCAAATCAAATTTATTTAACCAAAGATGCTCTGTAAAATGCCAATTGATTGACGACCCATGTACTTGCTTGCAGTCGTGGCAGTAGGCAGATAGAATGATCGATACAAAAAGGCCATCAAAGTAACAGAAACAATTCGAATGCAAGAATGCCATTTTTTATAGCAAATAAAGGTTTAACTGATTTTGTAGTTTCCATTCAAAAATAAAATTGCAAGTGCCCTTGTTCACCACATAAAAGGAACACTTCCATAACATCAAGTTCTGGATTGATTTGACTTTAACTTTTACCATTACGCTATAACATATCTATCGAAGCAGAGAGACTTAAACACTATGATAGTGTATTCTTTAAACATTACGCTCTATAGCATCGTAAAAGCTTTAAACAAACACTAGGGCAATATTAGACATACCCCAACCCATCACCACCTCTTTACCAAATCAATCTTAACTGCACCTAAAATAATCATAAACTAAGCCACATTGAATAAACAGTAAGCAGACCCTGTTTTAAAAGCTACTTCTGACTCCATTTCCAAAAAATAATTCAAACCTCAAGTCTACAAAGAGCAGAGGAGAGAGCTGAGATTCGGGACTTTGAGAAAATCAGGTTGCACTAAAAAGACAGGCTACAAATAATTAGAAATAATTTCATACATCACCAAGTCCAAAATTTTTATAAATTGCACTGATAACAGAACAGTCTGTTATAAAAACTCACATATCTAATCTTTAACCAAAAAGAACTTTCTAAAGGAGTCAAGTTCAGTCCCAGCCAGTAGGAACTGGAGCAGAGGCTTCTGGTACAGCAGCTGGTGGAGGAGCAGCGGCAGCATCCCAACCTCCATCAACCACTGAAAAATACGGAGAAAAAATATCGCATTATATGTAGAAGAGACAGGTAGATGAAATCAGCTGATCTCCAAAACTAAGAGATAACAAACTAAGCAAACCCCAAACACTCAACATATATCAGACTCTGGTTTTTCTTTTACAAAAATTGAATTCACAGTGTAGAACACAAAAGATCAGATGAAACAATACAGTACCACAACATTCAGAGTGTCTACATCCACTAACTAAAATAACTAATTCCAGAAAGAATGACGCTAACCTGCATCTCCGGACCATCCACCAGTAGCTACGGGAACAGCTGTGCCATCAGCACTCCATTGTGCATCAGGGATTTGGCCACTAGTCCAATCACCACCAAGAGCAGCACCACTGAACTCTGCATAATCAGCAATAGCAGGTGCTTCCTCTTCTTGTTGCTCTTTTGCCTCTTCAGGCTCTCTGTAAAAGAAGAGATCCACCTACAGAAGGAAAAAATTACACATGGCACATTTGAATCCGGGGAACACCAATTGAAAATGGAACTTCAAATGGCCATTCAAACTTCACAAGAGCAATTAAAACCAGTAAAGCAGCTAGGGAAAAAATTTATGAGCGTAAAGAGAATAGAAATCCTTCCAGATGGTTTTACCATGACATCCCACTTGTGTCCCGGACTAATGGTACCGCGCATCTGCAGTACCATCCTTGCTAAGAGCCAAAAGAGAACACCAATGCTGTGCTTCCCTTTGTTATTAGCAGGGATACCGATGTCAACGTAACGCATTGGTGAATCAGTGTCACAAAAAGCAATAGTTGGGATGTTTCCAAGTGCAGCTTCCTTGATAGGCTGCAAAAGACTCAAACTTGGTTATAAATTGTCGACAAGATAAAACAGGTAGGAATGATGCTACAGAAATAAGTATCAACCTGGTGATCAGTTCTTGGATCGGTGAGAATGAGAAGGCGTGGTTCGCTGTATGAGGTCTGAAGCTGGTTGGTAAAAGTACCAGGGGTGTGACGGCCAGCAATGGCATGAGCACCAGTATATTGTGCGAACTTCAACACAGCTCTCTGACCATAGGGCCTGGCAGATTGCACGATTATGTCCTGAGGATTCTCAATAGCAACAATAACCCTAGCAGCCATCATAAGCTTGTCCCATGTCTTCCCAACGTTAATAATGTTGATACCTGGGATTAAAGGATCAGTCTAGATACAAGGATAGATTGCTAAACTAATGGATACATTACTTTTGCTAATTCCATGGTTACAAAGTCAAATATAAAATAAATCATTTACCAAAAAATAAATCAACAAACAGAAATAAATATCAGAGACAAAAATTTGCATAATGAAATACTCACACCATCTCAATTTAAGTGGCACTGTTTCAAATGGCACCAAGTTTAAGAAAGAAAGGAAAACTTCTGAAATTTGTAGTCTAAAAAATACATTGACAATTTGTGAGGCTATAAATCACTTCATTAAGGATAAAAGGGAATCTTAAAGTTGATTATTTCCAATTATGGAAAGATTGACATTATTATTGGGACGGACTAAAAAGGAAAGTTTGAGTGACACATGAATTGGGACAGATGGAGCGATAATTCAGAGTTGACTGAATTTGCATCTGCTATAATAAATCATCTATAAACTCAAGAAACAAACTACATAAGATAATGGATCGCATAATGAATACCTGAGTATCCTAGTACTGTAAATTCAAAGTATTTGCTTTTCAAACATAATATCTAAGTAAAACATATACTAACTTATTACCAAACAGGGAAAAAACTTCTCTCTAGGTATATGGATTCACAATTTTTATTCAAATCGCTGATAAGTATCTACTCCCTTCATTCCATAACAGTTGTCACGTTTCATCGAGAGTCAATTTCACTAATTTTCAAAGCTAAATTAAATTAGTTTTAAATATCCAAAAACTATACCAGAAGTACTATAAATTACTACAATTTTCATATCAATATGATGAAAAAATAATCTTAAAATGTCAACCAACATTCAATATGACCAACTCTCAAAAAGGAAATTGTGACAAGTATCTTGAAATTGAGAGAGTATATCTTATTATTATGAATCTACCGCCATATATTTGAATACCGGCACGTAAATAATACAGACAACAACAACAACAAACCCAGTGTATTCCCACAAAGTGGGGTCTGGGGAGGGTAGAATGTGAGCAGTCCATACCACTACCTCCAAAGAAGTAGAGAGGCTGTTTCCGATAGACCCCGGCTCAAGATAGAGAATAGTAAGCAAGAGCGTAATGCAGCATTAAGCATGGTGGGTTGCATAACATAAACGTAAATAATACAGAAATTCATGTAAATGACTATATTTGTAGTAGATTAATTTGATATTTCAAAATTAAAATTTAAATATTTAAAAACTATACCAAAAGAGCTATAAATTACAATTTTTTTTTATCATATCGATATAGCAAAAAAAACATCTTAAAATGGAGATCAAAGTTGACATCATTTGACTCTCAAAAAGTATTTTGTAACGGAGATATATTCAGATACCAGCAGGTAAATACTAGAAAAAATCCTGTAAATGAGGATATTAGTAATTTGAATATAGCGAGTTAAGTGAGGGTTACCGTCGGCGCGGCGTTTGAAGAGGTAACGCTCCATTTGGAAATCACAGTTCTTAGTGCCGAGGTGAACTTCAGCGGCTAACATCATCTGTATGTCTGCCTCTCTCGTCGTCAGTGTTCGTGGTTGTTGCGTAGTTGCCGCCATTGTTGGTTGTGCACTGTTACTACTCTCCCTTTTCGTTGCTTTGCTTTTAGGGTTTCACTGCGGCTGTAACGGAATCACTATAAGAACGTAGAGCCGTTAAAAAGGGCTCTTCTATTGGGCTTGGAACTTGGGCTTTGATGATGGGCTTTAGGGTTTCACTACAGCTGTAAAGGATTCACTATGAGAACGTAGAGCCATTAAAAAGGTCTCTTTTATTGGGCTTGGAAATTAGGCTCTAATGATGGGCTTGGGTTGTGCTAAGCTTTTGAACCCTAGTGATACGGTTCTTACTGTGGATACCTATTTTAATTTTATATTTCTAATGACAGTAAAGCTTGTTATTTTAAGGGGTCGTTTGGTAGAGTGTATTAAAATGTTAATGCATGCATTAATTTAATGTGTTTTAGTAGTACCTTATTTGGTATACTTTTTTACCCTATGTATAACTAATGTTTCTCTATTGTGTATTGAGTTGTATATTACTAATACCTCAAAATTTATGGCATTAGCAATGCAATGAATCTAATGCATGCATTAACATGCTTAAAGACCCTATTACCCCTCAAAAAAAAATTCGCATCCTTTCCAACATATATATTGAGGATATTATGTAAAAAAAATAATTTTTTAAAAAAATTATGTAATTTATGTTTTTTTTAATACATCGAACCAAACACTGCATAAGAAAAATTCAAACATAACTAATGCAAGCATAACTAACACAAACATTACTAATACACTATATTTTGCATTATTTTTATACACTCTACCAAACTACCCTGAATCTTTTACATTCAAAGATGTCCGAATAAAAAGGTATCCACAGAGGTAAGAACATGTTTTAGAAATTACTTTATTCTTTAATATTGGATTTTTTTGAACTAGTTTAATATAGTTGGATTTAAAGATGGTTACTAGTTTGATCTTTAGCTTATCTATTAAGATGGTTACCAAAAAGTGTTGTTATTTACCAATAGTGCTAGAAATTTGACAAATAATTTCATTCTTTATGGTGAGAATAGGTAAGAGAAGGCACTAACTGGAGAAAATTGAAGAATAGGTGTCTTTTAAGTCTTGAATGAAGAATTGGTGACATTGACCAACAGATAGGGTCAAACATTATTAGGAAACTTGATCAGGTTAATTATGAACTTGATTAATATTTTAAAAACTTTCTAATATTTTCAAAAATATAAATCAACCCAACCCACACCCTCTTCAATCCAAATCAACCACTCTCTCTCGACAACTTCTCTCAACTCTCTCCCAACCAACAGTTTTGCAAAATTTCTCCCTTCAACCCCCGATGACAAATAGTTGGGCTTCGAGTTCCCCTCTTCAATTCAATCAACCTGTCTCTCATCCCTCTCTCGACAACTTCTCTCAACTCTCTCCCAACCAACTGCTCTGCAAATTTCTTATTTCAATCCTTGGCGACTTCAACATCCGACTACAAATAGTTGGGCTTCGAGTTCCTTTTCGACTTTAATCGACGTGACAACCTTACTCTTCGGCCACAACAGCTTCAAATTTTTCATCGGTCCTTTTCTTCTTTCACAGGTAAAAATTTATAGCCTTTTTAGTTTGGAAGAAAACGAGGAACTTGAGCCAACTTCTCTTATAGTATTGGTTAACAATTTCAATATTTGTTGCACTAATTTGAAATGCGGTCTGAATAAAACCCTAATTTCTAGTATTTCTTCTCTTATCTTTTCAAAGTGAATTATGATATTTTGTTGTTTGTTGCATTTTTTGGAAGTTTGATTTTTATTGTTTGTGTTTATAAAAATAAAAGGACAATTTGGTTTGATTTGTTCTGTTCTTGTTCTTGGTAAAAATGGTGAAATTGCTGTTTTTTGTTTAACAAAATCGTGCTACTGTTTCCTCCGACAGATTATCCATCTGGTGCAACATATTAACCATTTGATGCAACAGATTTATCATATGATGCAATAGATCAACCATCTGATGCACCAGAGGAACCATCAAATTACAATTCTGATACAGCAGATTAATAATCTAATGCAACAGCTTTACCATATATTACAACAGATTAAGCTTCGGATAAAAAATCTGATGCAACTAATTAACCATCTGGTGCAATGGAAGAACCATCAGATTAATGATCTGATACAACAGATGAACCTCCCGTTGGATAAAATCCTACCAACTCTTCCTACAGAAAAAGTTCAAGACTTGATTTTTCCAACTGATCATTCACCTGCCGCGATAGACGACCCTATGTTAGAAGAAATCTAAACAATATTGACCGTTGATAACTGTTCCAACAGATCACTCATGTGTTATAATAGATGTCTGACCTATTGCACAGACCATTCATCTTTCTCAACAGATGAGTGATATGTTTTGTATTATCGCAACAAATTACTCAGCCGTTGCTACGGATTATTTAACTATTCCAATAGATCACTCATATGTTGCAACAGATGATGTCACAACAGTTATATGATCTGTTGAACAGACCATTCATCTGTCTTAAAAGATGAGTGGTATGTTTTGTATTATTGCAACAGATTACTCATCCACTGCAACAGTTTGGTTATATGCTGCAACAGATATACTACTTGGTCCAACAGATCGGTGATCTATTGCAACTGTTATTTTACTATTTTGCTTGTTTGATTTACTGTTATCCTTTTATAACAATGCATTAATCAACAATAATATATTATTTTATGTTTCTGTTAATTTTAAATAATATGATTCCCAAAAGAACAAAAACCGAATCAAGTCTAAGTAAAGAAACAAGTGAAGCAGTTAGGCTACATCCACCACTCTATGAGCTTGCTTTACAAGCGTTATCTCAATCAAGAGCAGAATATGATAAACACGGGGAGGAGAAATGTTTCAAAAGAGATGATGCAGATGCTAATAGACCTTCCACCGAAGAGCTAGTCAAAGCCTTCAGCATTGATCATTATCCTGTGAGAATACAGTGCGATGGTGCCGCAGATTTAACGGGTGATTTCGTGGTTAAGTCAACCATGGGAAAATCTTTCGACGCCTTCAGAAAAATACTTCGAGAACAAAAATTGGATGCTTATTTCAGGGACAACCGCTTTGGAAAATATCTTGATTTACCGGAGGACAACAATGCTCGTTTCCAAATGAAAATGGTATATGAACTTCTCAAGCGTAGGTTTATGTATGAAAATAAAGATAAGATGGATGAGGTGTGGATAAATTACTGTGGCATGCCTGTTTGTTTTGGTTAGAAGGAGTTTGCCATAGTTACTGGACTAAAATGTTATCCTCCTTCTCAAGGTTATACCTATTCTAACCCAAGAAAAAACACCCTGCACACCCAAAAAAGGAAAAGAGAAGTCATGCAATCGTGATGACCTGGTGTCCATTGTTGGTCCAAGTTTCAAAAACAAAAATTTGATAGAAGCGTTGAAAGATAAAGGACTTTCAAAGAAGCACAAACAGTCATTGTGCTTGGTTTGGTTTGTACATAATATTCTTTGGGCGAGAGACGTTAACAACAATATAAGCCTCAATTTAATAAAGCTCTCTGAGGATCTTGAGGTGTTTAACAACTATCCATGGGGGTATGAAAGCTTCAAAATGACTGTCAAATATTTGTTGACTCCGTTAGCGCCAAAGACTATCAACTTATATGGCTTCCCATGGGCTTTCATGGTAAATTTTTTTTTTTTCTATTATGATATCATTCATTTTTTTTCGCTCAATAATGGTTTTGATTTATTGACATTATTTTATAAGCTTGGGCATTTGAAGTCATTCCTTATTTGAGAAACAAGTAAACTACCGGGAAGGAATTTCCTGTCCAAGAATCTTGAGATGGTTGTCGACCAAAACTAATAAAAATGTAAAATTTCTTGATCTATTCAACCCCCCGAAGGATGCAGTAAGTATAATTATAATTAATTTTTTTTAATTAATGTTTTTTTAATGATCTAATCATCATTCTAATATATGTAATGATTTATGTTAAATGTGCATCCGTTGCTAATTCTGACCAATCAAGAGTTGAAGATGACATTTTTTCTTACTTTACGGTCTGTGCAAACTTTATCAGATCCTAAGGTCATCGATAGAATAAAAATAAAATTATTTGGAGCAACAACTGTTATAAGAAAAATAATTTTGGAGGGTGAGCTTGTTGTTGTTGATGGAGCTGATGGTGGTGGTAGTGGTGCTGCTGTTGGTGCTAATGATGCTCCTCTTATAGTATTTAAAGTAAACCATTATGAGTATGATCATACTGGTTATACAGATTTTGCCTCTCCCAGCGAATTTTCTGCATGCAAATATCAAGACTGCAGGGTGAAACATGAAGTAGTGATTAATGCTATTAATGCATTAACTGCTTCTGTAAAGGAATTGACATCTAAGAGGGGTCTTATTCCATCAAAGAGGATTTTATTTCCATCCGCTCCATTAGAGATTTGGGCGAAGAGGAGAAAAAGAGTAATTTTCAGGGCATTATCAGGCATCCAAAAAAGCGAAATTGCAACTCCTCTGTCTGCGTGTTGTACTGAGCAACGTACAATTTCCAAAGGAGAGCAGCACGAGCTGAAGAAGGTGAATATATTATATGTCTTCCAACTGACAAAATAAACAGACACATATCTATTTCAACAAATGACACATCTGTTGAAAATTATCAAACAGATATATATATCTGTTGCAATAGTTGACTAACCTGTCGCACCAGATACTTTATCTGGTGCAACATATGTTTCGTCTATTTTAGAAAATCAAACAGCTCTTCGTACAACTTTTATTTGTACCAACAGATGACTTATCTGCTGCATCAGATGATTCATATATTATAACAGATGGTTTATCCGTTGGAAATTATCACACAGGGTCTTCCTCATGTAGAAATTTATCCCAATAGTTGATTTATTGTTGCAACAAAAATATAATATATTTGGGAAAATTTAAAATGGGAGGAAAACCTGTTTGATTTGCTAGAAGAGATGAGTTATCTTTTTTCGTTTTGTTGTATCTCCGTGATTAGCATTGACCAATTCTGGCTTTCTAGGTGGATGTAGAAGAATCTACTACTGAAAAACATTGACAATATGCTACTCTTTTTATGGAAATATGGAGAACAGAAAACGCAGAAATCGTACGCAAGCGACAATGAAGATCCACGACAAGTAAAACGAAATTTCATAGCACCGAATGAAGAACAACTTGTCCATACTAAGTAGATCTTTATAGATTGAGCCTGTCAAAGCAATCCTTGGCAGTATACTTAAATTATTGTTGGTGTATTTGTTTAGATCTGTACCCATAATAATTTTTTTACATTTCATTTATTCGTTGACTTATTTCAGCTAATTTATGAAGGCTTCAATTTATTTTATTTTGTCTACGAATTTTATTTATTCCTTAGATTTGAACTTATTAATTGAAAAGGAATACTAGATTCAAATATTGCAACATCTAGTGTATCTGTTGCAACAAATGACACATCTATTGGAAAATTCGAATAGATTTAGACAATGTTGCAACAGATAGGTGATCTATTAGAATTTATCAAACAGGTCTTCTCACTGTTGCAATAGATGGACTTTAGTAAAAACATCAAGAAATGCAATAGATGACACATCTATTGGGAAAAAAGAATAAATTTAGACATATGTTGCAACAGATGGACTTTATCTATTGCAATAGACGACACATCTATTGGAATAATTGAACAAATTTATACATATGTTGCAACAGGTAGGTTATCTATTGGAATTTATCAAACAGGTCTTCCCACTGTTGCAACAGGTGGACTTTAGATAAAAATATTGAGATAATGCAACAGATGACCCACCTATTGCAACAGATAAACTATATGTCAGAACAGGTAGGATAACTGTTACAACGAATGGAGAATCTGTTGCATTATAAAAATTTAACTTTTGTTGGACATAAAAAATTGCCACTACATGTAAAAAGGTTAAAGTGAATTGAAATAAAAAAGCGCAACCCATCGACGGTGTTCAGTTCAAACACCTAAAATAAAATAGGCATCAAGTAGACATGTTCATTTTAAACACGTAAAATAAAATAGGCATCAAATGTGTTAGTGTCAGTCCTGGTACATTTTGATGACTTGCCGTCACTTGGCCCCCAACGGTCATTTCCCCCCTATTGTCTTATATATTCATCTTCCTCCTAAAATTTAACTCTAAATTCTCAAATCTTCTTCTTCATCGTCATCTTCTTTTATCTATCCAAATTCTTCAAATTATTTTATTACTTTCATTTTTTCCAACTGACCTTGACAATGTCGAGCGCATCTTCTACTGTTTTTTGTGATAAAGATTTTTGATTTATAAGTGCGGTCATGACGCTCTGTTAAAGACTTCTTGGACTCAACAAAATCCGGGTCGTAGGTTTTTTACTTGTAAGATTTCAAAGGTAATATTTTTTTTATTTAAATAATTGATTAATTATTGACTTGTAATTATTTTGTAATTGTTTTCTCTTTCTTATAGAAATTGGGTGAATGCGATTACTTTGATTGGTATGAAGAACGACACCCTTCACAAGCAAATCGTGTAATCTGGGGTTTGTTGAACAAAGTCAAGGCTTCTGAAGAGAAATAAAATCGAGCAAGAAGATATTACATTATTGCCATTATTGCTACTGGTTTGGTGTTGTTGGGCACATGGATATTGAAGCCTAATTGCTGAAATTTTTATGGTGGTGTATGTATTTGCTACTGGTTTGTTTTCGATTAGCACATGGATATTCAAGCGTAACTGTTGGAAAATATCAAAAAGATTTAGGCATATGTTGCAAAGGTCATTCGTGGAAATTATCAAACAGGTCTTCCCACTGTTGCAACAGATTAGACTTAGATTATTAGATTATTCAAACAGGTCTTCCCACTGTTGCAACGGATTGACAATCTAATCTATTGCATTATAAAAAACTCAACTTTCATCAGAAAAAAATTATTGCCACTACATGTACATGTAATAAAGTGAAGGGTGACTTGAAATTAAAAATTTCTATTTCACAGGCTCTTCTATATACACAGGCTTCAAGCGTTCAGTTAGTACCCCATAAGCCCAGACCTCTTATAGGTTTGCCACAGCATTGTCACACAAAAAAGTCATTGGCTCAGCTATATCTGTGCTGGTCAGCAAATATTCGATGTGTGCAAGAGCGTGCGAGCCGCTCGCTTTAGCGGTATCATCTTTTAGAAGGATTATTCCCTTGTTTCGACCTTCAAAATCCCATGATTTCTTCATCAACACTTTCATTGAAAAATGATTCATCAGTTTACTCTCCCTCAACAAGATGGGCAACAGCATCATCAGTGGCTCCACGCGGACAAAAAGATCGAAATCGTCAATGAGAGGTACGCTGGAGTCATAAACATTAATATTTCCCTCCTTGAGTCGTATCTCAACAGCCTGATAATGCATGTCTTTCATGCTAATGACTGGAAGAATCTTTTTTGCCTCAGTCTAGCTCTTGCCGTGTAGATTTGGCCTTCCCCTCTAACATATCTTAACATTTCTTCTTCATCCAAGACCAACGTAGGAACTAGGAAATCAAGTCCCACGCCAAGGGTTGACACCTCTCCATTGAGTTGATCGTACCTATCCTTGAGATTCTTGCAGAAGTCGAGGTCCATTATCCTATCGACATGTCATAAGCTTCCCGGTATGTTAATTGCCTTTTCCTCATGAGGTAGAGAATTATGTCAATATGTTGTGAGATAAGAAGTCAACTTTTAAAAAGTCAATTTTTAAATAGGTTAGTAATTGTAAAGATGCAACGGATGGTCCATTTGTTACATAGGGTTCTCTGAATCAATAATCCAACTATGCAACAGATGGATAATAAGTTGCAACAGAACCACAACCAGTTGCACCAGTATACCCAGCCATTGCAACAGATGTGAAATCTGTTGAGTAGCTTCTTCTTCATGGGGTAGATTAGAAGACCTAGTTTAGGAAAAAGTAAACTTGCCTTGACCTTGTACGGCATACGCATATCAATCATAGTCTAGAAGCCTTGGGGGGAAAAGGGAGGCCTGGGGTAATCTGGAGCACCTGGTTTGGCATTCTTGTCCTGTCGCAGATCCCTCTTCTCTCCGGCGCCAAGTTTCGCATATATTTCCACCTTATTGACTGGCCCCTGAACTTCAACAGCTTTTAGAGAGGGAGGAATTACAATTTATTTTGATTTCCGAGCGGAGAGTACGTCTCTAATTGCTCTTTTCTTTCTCCTAACCAACGTCTCTAATTGCTCTTTTCTTTCTCCTAACCAACGCTATAGGAGTGTGTGGCTCCCTCACCTTCTTGGATGGTATGACACACCTCTTGGTTTGAATTTCTTAATAGATTTAGAGATAGCCTCTACTTTTTCAAAGAGTTTATCCTGTATTTCCTTCCACTTATCGTATTGCCAACGAGAACACGAGGGTGAAGAGGGGTGAGAAGGACCTGTGTAAGGGCGAAAAGGGGTGTTTTCAAACATATTTATTCTTTCTTGAGCATCAACATGCTCATCATCACAAGTGGTAGCAGCATCAGCATGCCTGCCACCAACACCAACAACTCCACCAGAAGAAGCACCCGGATCTGCCTTAGTAAAAGGTTGGTCATGAAGAGCCTCAACATTAGGCTGACCTTGCCTAACTGCTCTTCTTATGGCTTTTGCTCCAGCCAATTCCTTCTTTATTAAATCCACCATTGGGTCTACAATAGTATCAACATGACCTAGAGTAATATAAGAAGTCATCACCGACTCCTCCTCAGTAGGCACGATCCATGGATGCACAACCTATAAAAAAGAAAAAAAAAGACAGATACATTTAAATCATATAATATAATAATTTTCACAGTTGGGCTATATTTTTTTTTTTAAAAAAAGACCCATCCATTGCATAGTTTGCAGTATATGGTTAAAATCTGTTTAAGCCTGGTTCAGAGAAACAGAGCAATACATAGATAATTTGATGCAAAATATCAATCATCTGTTACAACAGTTGCATAAGACGGGTAATCTGTTATGCAACAGATGATCTATACGTCACAAAAGATGAATGATATGTTATCAGATTAAATATCTGTTGCATAATTTGCAGTAGATGGTTAATTTTTTAGGAGTCGGGTTCAGAGAACCAAAGCCACAGATAGGTAATTTGATGCAAGATATACCCCGTCACAACAGATTTCCCATCTGGTGCATCAGATATAACATCTCATGCACCAAATATAACATCTGTTCAATATATTTCTTATCTTTGAGTAGAATTATTTTACTTGAAGAAGACGTACTGCATCATCCGGGGGATTAAAGAGATCAGCCTCCTTAATATTGGTATTGCTCTTTGCAGCCAACCACCTAAACATTCTTGGATGAGAAACCTCATCCGGGTAATCCATTAACTACTTTCGGAGGGGAAGAGTGGCTTCAAATGCCCAAGCCTAAAAAGTGTAAACAGGAAGCAAGCAAAAAAAAATCATAATAACTATATTCAATATAAATTAATGTATGAGTAAAATTAGTGATTAATTTTACCATGAAAGCCCAAGGAAAGCCGTATAATGTGGTCGTCCCTGAGGATATCTTTGTCAGTAAATATTAGACAATCAAGTAGAAGCTGTCATGTCCCTAGGGATAATTGTTGAATTTATCAAAATTCTCAGCACGCGCCAACAAATCATCTTCTAGGACCTTGTTGACGTCTCTTACCAATATAACTGAATGGGCAAACCAAACTAAGCACAATTGCTCCCTGTACTGCTCTGGTATGGTTTTATCCTCGAGATCTGTCAACAAATCCGATGCTTTGTAGCCACGTCGAGCAATGTCAAACAACCCATTAATTTTTTCCTTGCATTTTCTCGCCTTGGATCTTTTGTGGGCTGGTGGTCCTTCTGGATGATGGCATCTCAGACCCGTCACTATGGTAAACTCTTGCAAACCAAAACAAATATGCATTCCACAGTAGTTGATCCAGATTTCATCCATCTTCTTTTTGCCCCCTCCTTCGAATCTTTATAATCCCCCGTGTACTTAATCCTGCGCCTGAGAAGACCATATACCATCGTCATAGGGAAACTGATACGGGCAGAGGGATCCTCAGGCAGCTCAAGAAAGCGTCCAAAGCAGCTCTTCTTAAAAAGTTCGCCTATGTTTTCGTTCTTCATAATTTTCATAAAATATTCAAAAATTTTACCCATCTGACATTTAAGTACAATTTGACCAGTTAGTTGTTTTCCTTCTAGGTCATTTATCGGCATCGCAACTTCAAACCTGTCAATACTAAAAGTTTTAACAGGATCATGCTGGGATATCGATATTAACTCACACCCCGTCGGTAATCCATTATCATCATGTTCATGATAATCCTCTTTCTCTTTCTGACTCTCCAATTCCTCCTCTTTCTCACTTTTATTTTCTTTATCACCATCTACGGAGCCTTGTCCACCTCCCTCAACATTGTTTTCACATCTCTCCTCAGCTTTACTTTTCCCTGATTGAGATTGTTCAGGAAGCTCCTCCGAATCCCTCTGTACTATAGCCTTTTTTATTTAGTAGTGAGACGTTGATCGACTTTCAATTTCTTTTCTTTTGGGAGACATGTTTTACCTACAGACATAGAAAAACAAAAATTACATTATAGTTGATGTATGCATAGATTTTAAAAAATACATTACAAACACCATGAATACCGGCACACCAACAACCACCACCACATACACCACCAAATAATGCCAACAAACGAACAAACACCATGAATACCGACACCACCACAAACACCACCAACCAATGCCACCACGACGACGACGACGACCACCACCAATACCACCAACACCTTCCAACTATACCACGACAGTTAACGGAACACTGCGACGGAAACTAGGGATTTCTCGAGTTTTTCCTACGATTTTAACATCAAAACTCAAAATTGTAAATCCATTCTCGAAGATAATACAACTAAAAGTTTTATTTTTTATCATTAACTTAAAAACCCTTATTTTTTAGAAAAAAAATAAATATAGAGCTCTTCTCGAACTTTGTTGCCTACGAAGACAAAGAAAAAAACTGATACAAGCAAGAATGATGTCGAAAATAACACCTATGTGGTCGAAAATGAGAAGAAAAATGATCTGTTGTGGAGGGTTAAGCAAATTTATTGAGTAGTTATTGTTTGTACTGTATTGTTGAGTGAGAATGAGAGAGAAATGGCCAGACCTCAAGATTTGAAATGATGAAACGTTTTGTATGGGTTGATTTGTATTTTGAAAAAGAATGACAAGTAGTTTTGAAAATGTTAATTTGGTCCGAAATGATCTTAATTATTTTTAAAATCATAAAATATATGCGTAATTTTTAAAATCATATAAAAATAATTGAAGTTGTAGTTGACCGAGTATTCTAGGAGGTGACCCTGTGAAAACTCACCCTTGGTCCTAGATTAATCAATTTAGGAGTCTAACATATGAACTCAATTGAAATTGTAAAAAAAAAATGTTTAACATGTTGTATCAGATTTCTCATCTGTTGTAAATTATCAACCAGATTAGATAACAACAGATTACAAATCTGATGTAAATTATCAAATAGATTAAGTCATCTATTGCGACAGTTTACGCATCTGTTGTAAATTATTAAATGGATTGTCATATATCACAACAGATTACCTATATAATGTAAATTATCAAATAGGCGCTGCCATCTATTGTGGCTGACCCTATGAGAACTCACCCCTAGTCCTAGATTAATCGATAGTTGACCTTATGAAAACTCACCCCTAGTCCCAAATTATTCAATCAAGGTATTAGTACCCTAGTCTTATATTAATCAATTAAGGTATTAGTCTAACATATGAGGTAGTAAGAATCAGTTTGGCTCAGAGTGATCGATCGCCGACTTTGGTCGGGAGAAACACAGTACTGTTTCATCATGCCATTGACAAAAGACTCAATTGAAGTTGTAGTTGACCTTATGAGAACTCACATTCAATTAAGGTATTAGTCTAACATATGAACTCAATTGAATTATATATAAATAAATGTTCAACCTGTTGCAACAGATGTCTTTTCTGTTGGATCAAATCAAACAGATTATGTAATCTGTTGCAATATATTACACATCTATTGTAAACTATTATACAG
>NC_061113.1:241074774-241075391 GCF_002878395.1 Capsicum annuum
AGAGTGATCGATCGCCGACTCTGGTCGGGAGAAACACAGTACTGTTTCATCATGTCATTGAAAAAAGACTCAATTGAAGTTGTAGTTGACCCTATGAGAACTCACATTCAATTAAGGTATTAGTCTAACATATGAACTCAATTGAATTATATATAAATAAATGTTCAACCTGTTGCAACAGATGTCTTTTCTGTTGGATCAAATCAAACAGATTATGTAATCTGTTGCAATATATTACACATCTATTGTAAACTATTATACAGATTAAGCCATTTGTTGTGATAGATCATGAATCTATTGTAAACTATCAAATAGATTAAGTCATCTATTGCAACAGATTACCCATCTGCTGTAAAATATCAAATAGATTGAGTCATATATTGTAATAGATTACCCATCTGTTGTAAATTATCAAATAGGCGCTGTCATCTATTATAGTTGACATTATGAGAACTCACCCCTAGTCCTAGATCAATCAATTAAGGTATTAGTCTAATATATGAGTTAGTAAGAATCAGTTCGGCTCAGAGTGATCGATCGCCGACTCTGGTCGGGAGGAACGCAGTACCGTCTCATCATCTAATTGATAAAAGACTCAATTGAAGTTGTAGTTGACC
>NC_061113.1:241078391-241087199 GCF_002878395.1 Capsicum annuum
ACCAAAAAAAGAAAAAAGAGAAAAACAAAAGAATATCATCACAGGTTGCTTCTTAAGTACCTTAACAAAGTGATGGGGAATCAGTCGGTAAATAGTGGAAGGTTAGGAACATTGAATTCAAGGGGGCAGCCCCGTGCACAAACTCCCGCTATGTGTGGGGTCGGGTGAAGAGGGACGGACTACAGGAGTATATGTACGTGATTTAATAGCTTATTTATAATGTTTAGATCACCTTCACTTGCTGTAATGTGAATTGCTGTCGTCCAGTCATTTTCACTGTCTGCAGGAAGGTACACTAAGGATATTTTTTACCCCAGCATGGTAGAAACTACGTCTTGCAATCCTAATTTAACGTACAGTGAATTCCAACCTCATAAGTCAAGCTCCTCGCATAAAGGCTTATTCCAACGCCACAGTGATCTAATGCAATCTGGATGTGTCAACAAGATAAATGAAGAAATAAGGGGATAGATCTTCTCGCTGTAGACACGTAATTTTGTCCTTTTCCAAAAATATTTTAATTATTTTTTATTTTATTTTATTTATTTTAATTTTAATTTTAATTTTTTATTTTTATTTTATTTACCTTACCATACTTTTGTTTAATTGATAATTTCTCCCCAAAAAAAGAATTGAAAATAATTAAATACATAGCATCTTTGTCACCTCACTATGCCACATCAACACCTCACTTTTCATTTTTCATTGGATACATGCAAAAGGCACATGCCCTACTCATTTTTCCATATGCCACCGCCATCTTTCCACATGCCACACACTTATTACCACTAGTCACCAATTATATGCTTCCACATAGGATAATAAATAAAGAAAAAAAAAAACCAAATAAAAAATATAAAAGGAAAATTCTAAAAAGGGAAAAGGGAGAGGCTTATTCTTTCATCATCATCTTCTCCATAATAACAACAATCACCAAATCATCTTCCTCACAAGAAGAACAAAAAAACATGAGGGAGAGAAGAGAGAATCGCGTGAGAGAGAAAAAAAAATCAAGAGAGAAACAATATTGTGAACAGTGCCGTGAATAGTATTGTGAACAGTGTCGTGAACAGTGCCGTGAACAGTGCCGTGAACAGTGTCGGTTTTCGGGTTCGATTGGATTTACGGAGCTTCAGTTTTGGGTCTCAAATTTTTTAATACGGAGTTGGAGTTCGTCATTGTTGAGGTCCTATTAGGAATTCTATAGTCCGGGTTTTCTTGATTTTATTATCAATGAAATCGATTCTTCAAAAGTCTATCTCTCAACTCTACTTTTTTATTATATCAAAGTTGGTTAATATCGTAATTTTGTGGTGCGATTTTGAATATTTCAAGCAAAATGTTAATTGTTGTTGTGGATATGAATGATTGGTATGCTTAAATGTTTGAATCTTCGTTGGGGTATGTGTTGTTGGTTTCGGATTTTGAAAAGTGATTTGATAGTTGAACTGGTTTAATAATGTGGTTAAAAATAGATTTGGGGAATGAAATTGAGAAATTGATAAAAATGTTGAATTTAGATTAGCTTTGATTTATTGTTGTTTTGTTTAATTCGTAATGAGCATGAATATTGTTGGAATGTGATAAAATTATGATATGTTGAAATGGATAGGCGAATGTTGGTTCGGGTAGGCAAAAATTTAGGAATAAGTTTTCTTGTTGAATATTTGAATGTGGAATTTGAGTTGAACGGTTTGGTTTTAGTTTTTGCATTTGGAAATGTATTCATTTAATCGGGGAATACCCCGTGATCACTTGTATTCGCCGGGAAATGCCCCAAAGTATTTTGTATTTGGAGGACATCTGTGATGAAGGCCCAAGGCATCGGGTAGCATGGGAGCGTAGTATAAAATTAGTGTAGGGTAGAATAGGATTTACATTTTCACATTCTTTTTCTATTTTGGACTGTATAATTGGACTGGACATTGTTTTTGGATTTGTTTGCTTGATTGATAGTTTTATTTATGTTTGGTGTAGTTTATACATTCATAGTATTCAAATTAGCCGATATACTCCACCAAGCGACCGTGGTCGAATCACGGGATTGAGGTGTGCCTAACACCTTTTCCTCTGTCAACAGAATTCCTTAGCCAAAATCTCTGTTCTCATATCAGTTTTACAGTCAAAACCATTTTTAAAAAGATATCCACGGGTGACTTGGCACACCTGATTTATCCCAAGTGGCGACTCTGAGTTTAAATGTAAATAATTTTTTTCGAAACAAAATTTTCATTTTTGTCACTTTAATAAAGAAAACTCTTTCAAACTATAAATCTAATCTTTTCGAGTTAAAAAAGGGGTGTGACAGCTCTGGCGACTTCGCTGGGGATTTTTCAGAATTCGAGCTTATTTTTGGAGTCGTATTGGCTTATTTTGGCATTATGGGTGTATAAACATTGTTTGTGTTATCGTTTGTTGTTTATTTTATCATTGTTGAGTGCCTACGTGCTACTTGTTTACAGTCTTCTGGTTATGTGTTACCGCTTTATATCTGGCATCATGTGCATAACCCGAGTTATTCTTTCTGCAATAAGTCTGTAGTACACGTGTTGTACACGACCTCTAGTTGAGTCACCCTTATTTTAGGGAGGGAGCCATCGGTGTTATGGAGTAGGTGGAAAGCAAAACAGCCACTATCCATCATACGCTCCCCCAGACAGCCTTATTAGTGAACCCGAATGTAGGTCAGCCTTTAGGTCATGCTTATGTGCATCATATTGAAGACCTAGCTGGGCCCACTTGGTCCTTTGTAGGAAATTCACCTCTAAAGCATCCCTACATGCTAAATGTTGCATCTTTGAGGGTAACGAGGTCATTTGACAGACTAATTTGGGCAAAAGCATGAGTTAGAAGCAACGTGTGTAAATGGAAATTGTTGAAAAAAGGAACAAAAAAAAGAGTGAAAAAAAAAAGATTTGGTAGTTTTTAGGGTTTTTTATGGCTTTTGTTTTTCACAATTCAAAAATTCAAAAAGATGTCTTTATTTTCTGCACTCATTTATTCAAAAACCAAAACATCAAAAAGATTTTTCTCTTGCTCCTTTAGCATGCATTCATAATTCGAAATTTTTATAAAAGAAAATGCAAAAAAAAGGTAGAAATTTGTACATTTCATGTAATGAAAATACCAAAAAGATTTTTTCTTTCATAATTGTTGGTGTCATTTTTATTTGGAGTGTCAAGTTGAAAACTCCAAAAAAGATTTTATTGTCATTTTTCATCGTTAGTCTTTGGTCGTGTCTTTCAAGTTTGGTGTAGTTTGTTAATTAATCCTTAATTGTCCAATCTGGACGAACTACACACCCCTGATTCTCCTCTCTTGGGAGTGAGATACGTAGGCAGCCTATTGATTCGGGGATCTTATTTAAAAAGAAAAAAAGATTTTGTTTACTCTTTATTTAGAGTATGTGTTTTACATATGCCTCAAAAAGAAAACT
The DNA here is from genome assembly GCF_002878395.1 of Capsicum annuum. Taxonomy (NCBI): domain Eukaryota; kingdom Viridiplantae; phylum Streptophyta; class Magnoliopsida; order Solanales; family Solanaceae; genus Capsicum; species Capsicum annuum. Next base: position 241,081,828 of record NC_061113.1, read on the forward strand.
ACAAAAAGATTTTCCTTAAGAGTCGTAGGTTTCATTTTTGGTTGATCTTATTTGAAAAATTCAAAAAGATTTTCTTCACTCTTCATTTAGAGTAGCTGTTCATATACATCTTCTAAAAGAAAACCACACAAAAAAAATCATTTAATAGGTTCAAGTTTCATTTTCATATGAAATGCAAAATCGAAAACCCAAAAAGATTTTTTTTTAGGTAATCATAAGTTTCATTTTGTATAGGAAACTGAAAAATTCAAAAAAGATTTTCTTCGATTCTTTTGACAAATCTATTTTCTTTTCTTATTTAAGTTTCAAGAAAAAGAATAAAGAATGGAAAAAGAGTTTAATTGGCCATTTTGGCAAGACTTCATGAACTACGCACACCTGATTCTTCTCTCTCGGGGGTGAGACACATAGGCGCCCTTCTTAGGTTCGGTGAACTTTTCAAAAAGAAAAAAAAGATTTTGAGAAAGTGTTAAACTCTAACACATTTGCTATCTCTTGTTCAGTTAGTTTGAGTTGGTTGGTTTGTGGCATTTTGGCTGGTCCTCCATATTGCACCAAGTCACAAAGAAGGTTATGGCCAAAAAGGATACTGAGTTTATTGTCACTAATCAGATAGGGAGTTCGGGAAATGATAATTTAGGAGCTAATGAAGAGATTCGAAAATTGAGGCAGCAAATAATAAAAATGCATCAAGCTTGGGCTAATGGGTTGGCGCCTCCTCCAGTTCCCACTGATAATCTGGAATATCTTTCTAGCTTTCCTTCCATGCCACATGCATAATTTCCCATTTTTGTTAATATGGCACAACATGCATCAAGATCGACTCCGGGGAAATAATATCCAACCACTTCCAATGTTCATTTTCTCACTCCCTAATCCAAGACTGCCACATACTCGGCTCCACCTACTGTTCATGCTTTTGCAGCGCCACCCCCACTTGAAGCTCCTACTTTTGATGTTCATCCACAAGTTGTGCCTTACTACTCTATAAGAGAGCTTGTATTGATTATTACTGGTGACCAGTGTTACACTTTCGAGCCTACATTCAAGTTGACTGGTCTTTATGGTGACACTCACCCACCTGAATTTCCTCCTAACACTGAGAATTCTGTTATGATAGAAGAACAAGAAGAAATGACCAGAAAATTGAGAAGTTTGAAACTGGCTATGAAGAACTTGCAAGGACTTGGGGGTTACAAAAGTGTCTCATATAAGGACTTATGCATGTTTCCAGGTGTCAACCTTCCTCCTGGCTTTAAAATGACAAAGTTTGAGAAATATGATGAACATGGGGACCCAGTGGCATATTTGAGGCGCTATTGTAACCAATTAAGAGGTGCTGGAGGGAAGGAAGAACTACTCATGGATTATTTCGGGGATAGTCTTTCAAGCCTAGCTTTGGAATGGTTTGTTGACCAAGACATCAACAAGTGGATTAGTTGGGATGACCTACCTAATGAATTTGTGCAACAATTTCAATACAATGTGGAGTTGATCCCTGACGAAAAATCCCTAACCAGTATGAAGAAGAAGAATACTGAGAGTTTCAGAGAGTATGCGATCAAATGGCATAAACAAGCTGCTAGGGTGAGGCCGCCAATAAAAGAAAGCAACATAGTGGAGGTGTTTATTCAAGCGCAAGATGAAATATATTATCAATATTAGTTACCTGCGTTAGGCAAGCCTTTTATTGAGGTCCTTAAAATAGGGAAGATAATAGAAGAGGGAATTAAGACTGGTCGCATCATGAGTTTTGCAACATTGAAAGCGACTACTCAAGCAATTCAAAAGGGTTCAGGATGTGTTGGGGAACAAAAGAATGAGGAAGATGCATCTGCTATTGTAGTTGGACAGTAGGAAAGGTCAAGAAGACCACGTCGTCGTCACTCTCAGGCACAAGCCCAAGTTCATGCCCAAGCTTCACATAATCACTCCCAAAATCCATTATACTCTGCCCCTCCCCCTCCATATCCAGTATATAACGCACAACCACATATTCAACCCCCATCTTACCCACAGTGGAATACACCAACTCCTCAGAGTCATCCTCTAACTCCACAAACATACCAAAACCCTTCTAATCCTGATTTTTTATCCAAGTCAAACGATGAAATGAGGCAAAATTTGAGAGATAGCTTCACACCCATTGGAGAGTCGTATGCCAATTTATTTCAAAGATTGGTACAATGAGGCATGATCACTTCTCTCTTTGGGTGCACTCTTAATCAGCGTTCAAGAAACTTTGATCCTAATATACGATGTGCATATCATTCTAATGCTCAGGGTCATAGTATTGAAGATTGTCAAGATTTGAAAAGAGAAATTGAAAAGATGATTCAAGATGGATCAATTATGGTGCAGAACGTTGACAATGAGGGAAGTTCTAGTCATGCTGATATGCAAACTAGTGGCTAAGTCATCAGGCTGAGCAATTGAGAAGTCACCCCTCTCCTTACTAGGAAGAGGTCTGATAGTTTGTTTTGTCTTCTTTTTTATTTTTTGAATTATTTCAGGGTTGTAGTTCGGGATCTATTTTCTTTTGTCCCTTTGTCGTTTATGTTCAAACCCTTCTATCTTTTATTTCAACTAAATGAATTGTCCCTTTCCCTTTGTGTTTAAATATGTGTCGTTTTCTTGTTTTCTCTGTACATTACATTTTATGTTGATTCTAGTGATATGAAATGCTAGCGGAATTTTCAGCCAGATCTTAAAATCCAACTTAACCATAAAACATTGAATCAGAGGGCTAAAATTAGGAAAATCATCTGAGAAAATAGGTGGAGTGCTGAGACATTTGGTGACAAGTTGAAGCCTTCTTCAAAAATTAAGGCAATTACTTTGAGAATCACAAGAATAACATGGTCATCAATTGAAAGACACGTCTCAATTAGGTCAACAGTGGCTGCATGAACAGAAAGAAAATCAACTCCACAAAAGCATGAGTCATTAAATGGGAAGGTTGTACAACAAATATAAAGTTGTATGTTTGACAAGTATAGAAAAGAGGTGACACTCATGCTCGGGGCAAGTTAGTGTTGTAAAACATGTCATAAGTGATGTTGATCATGCACTTTCACATTGCATGCTAGGTACTAGTATTTTCAAGGATTGATATGACAAAGGAATTTTATTCTGCTATCCAAACATTGTGTCATCCTTTGTTTACCCCATTTGAGCCTTAGTGTTATTTTCTTTCATACCCCTCTTTTGAAATCAAGATAAAACTAACAAAGCTCAAAAGAAAAGTATCGAGCAAGACAATAGAGTCAGAAAGCTTCAAAAAAAAATAAAAAATGTATCCAAGAAGGAAGAAAAGAGTGTCAAGGAAATTAGAGTCAAAAAAATCACAAAGAAAAAAAAAGTCAAAAGAAAAAAAAACAAGTCAGAATCAAGCAAAAAAAGAACAAGTGGACAGAACTACGCATGACCTGATCTCCTCTTTTGGGGGTGAGATACATAGGCTGCCCTACTCAGGGCTCCGTCCAACCAAATAAAATTTAGTATTGCCCAGTCAAAAGAAACTGGGGCATGAGTTGATCCTCGTTGTTTGAGTCGATTCCAAAAATGTAAGTCCCACCCCACTTCAAGTGTCGTTTGGTCCCCATGCCATCTTTTCTTTCTAACCCTATCCAAAAGCTAAGTTACAATCAAAGAAAGACCTTCAGATCAATCTTCAAGAACGCTCAGGCTAAGCATGCAATGGATGTGGATAGCGCATTTTGGGAACTACTTGTCTTCCTCAGCATAAGGAATCAGGAGAGAAATGAAAATGAGAGAGTCTTATCGGTGAAACCCTCACGGGCACTGTAAGACGATGGTGAGTTGAGATAAATAAAAATAGAGAGTCTGATCGGTGAAAACCCTCACGGGCACTGTAAGATGACTGTGAGTTGAGAAAAATGAAAATAAGAATCTTATTGGTAAAAAAACCCTCTCGAATATTATAAGGCATTGGTCAGGTGATAAAAGGAAATGAGAGAGGCTTGTTGGAAAAAACCCTTCAAGGTGCCACTTGCCGAATGAGGTCTCCGAAAGTAATTGGCCTAATAAAGCAACTCACTTTCGGGGTCATTAACTCAACAACAATTTGTGAGAGTTTTGGATGGAAAGATCACCCAGTTTAATCCGATATGCATGTTATAATCATTAGAGTTGACTGTCATTTTCAGATAAACTTTTCTTTCATCTTTTTCAATGGGAACATTCATTATCATTTCTTTATTTTTAATAGTTATATTTTTATTTTTCTTGAGTCAATTATCCAAATAAAATCATTGTCATTTTTCTCTTGTCTTTGAGTCAAGTCTATGTCAAAACAAGTGAGAAAATATTTTAAAACTGGCTACCAGCTTCTTCAATTGTACAAAGCAAGGAAGAAAGGACAACGCATGAAAGAGACATGATTGTGAGCCAAAATGAGGCAAGCAGAAAGTTTTGCCAACAAATAAGTCTAGGAAATCATGAAATACCAAGGTTCCAAGGGGTCTATCTAAGAAGCATGGCAAAGTAGAGATGTTGTGTTTGTCTCAGTCACTCTTAATAATCTGAGTTTGGTCGATGAAGCGGCAAGTCAATGACACAGGCTAATAGTTGGAAGCAAGATTAAATGTGATGACGGCAAGAGCGTTTGCCACGAAAGCCAAAGCCACAAACCATCCACCATGTTTTTAAACTCACAACCTTTCTTTGCATGAAACAGAAACACATGTTACCTTTAAATCAAAGATTTCAAAGCTAAACATCAAGGCCCGTAATTTCTCACTTTTACAAATGCAGGAAGCAATGTTGCTGCATAGGTTTGATAATTAAATCATGGTAAAAATTCATCATCTTATATCCCTCGGAGACATACTTTCTTGTCCAAGGATTTCAGTTTTCATTTGTTGGATGATACACTTCTTAAATTGAACCTTCACTCTTAGAAGAAGTACCTTTTAGTCGAGTCATTCCCTTTGATTCCTATAAGATGTACCTTTTAGTCGATTCATCTCATTTGATTCCTATAAGATGTACTTTTTAGTTGAGTCATTCTCTTTGATTCCTATAAGACGTACCTTTTAGTCGAGTCATTCCCTTTGACCCCTAAAAAACGTACCTTTTAGTTGAGTCATTCCCTTTTATTCCTATAAGACGTACCTTTTAGTCGAGTCATCTCCTTTAATTCCTATAAGATGTACTTTTTAGTCGAGCCATTCCCTTTGATTCCTATAAGACATACCTTTTAGTCAAGTCATCTCCTTTGATTCTTATAAGACGTACCTTTAGTCGAGTCATTCCCTTTGATTCCTATAAGCATACCTTTTAGTCGAGTCATTTTCTTTGGCCCCTAGAAGACGTACCTTTTAGTCGAGTCATTCCCTTTGATTCCTATA
>NC_061113.1:241087299-241090017 GCF_002878395.1 Capsicum annuum
TTTAGTCGAGTCATTCCCTTTGATTCCTATAAGATGTACCTTTTAGTCGAGTCATCTTCCTTAATTCCTAGTAAGACGTACCTTTTAGTCGAGTCATTTCCCTTGATTCCTATAAGACGTACCTTTTAGTCGATTAATTCTCCTTGACTCCTAGAAGACGTACCTTTTAGTCGAGTCAATTCCTTTGATTCCTATCAGACGCACCTTATAGTCAAGTCATTCTCCTTGATTCCTATAATAATGTGACTTTCGCAAAAGTCCTTTGATGATAAACTGGGGCAAAATTTAATTCTTGTGTTGGAACTTCACTTTCCTGGCATATGAAATCTCTTTATAATAATCTTTGTTTGGGATAATTTTCTTTATAGTTTTGATATGAATTTAGGAGCCCGCTAGAAGCACAGGGTGAATAAATGGAAAGTCACGCAGTAAGGTGAAGAAATTAAAAGTCAAGCAACAAGGTGAAGAAGTTGAAAGTCAAGTAACAGAGTGAAGAAAATGAAAGTCAACAGATCGAAAATACCAAGTCAGGAGCCCGCCTGGAGAACAGGGTGATGAAATTGAAAAACAAGCAACAAGTTGAAGAAATTTCAAATCAGGAGCCCACCTGAAGAATAGGGTGATGAAACTCAAGTCAAGAGTCTAACAGAAGCTGCGTAGATAGGATTTTGTAATTTCATTTATGTTTTTAACTTGTAATTTTCATTTTTGATGTAATAATAGAGCCGCAGATCGGAACCTCGATGGGACCTCACTCGACTCTCCAACTCGGCATAGTCCAGCTCCTTCCAATCCTTTGAGATAACTGTCACTTGATTCCCTAATAACTTGGGTAGATAGGATGTCCTAAGTCAAGACCTGGTTTCCCTCCTTCCTCGTGCTCCGTGCTTTTGAATAAAGGTCAGGACAAAATTCTATCTCGTTGTCTACTGCTTTGTATGAAAACACCATGTGTTTACATCCAAATGGGGCATGATGTAGACACGTAATTTTGTCCTTTTCCAAAAATATTTTAATCATTTTTTATTTTATTTTATTTATTTTAATTTTAATTTTAATTTTAATTTTATTCACCTTACCATACTTTTGTTTAATTGATAATTTCTCCCCAAAAAAGAATTGAAAATAATTAAATACATAGCATCTTTGTCACCTCACTATGCCACCTCAACACCTCACTTTTCATTTTTAATTGGATACATGCAAAAGGCACACGCCCTACTCATTTTTCCACACGCCACCCTCATCTTTCCACATGCCACACTAACTTTTCCACATACCACACACTTATTCCCACAAGCCACCAATTATATGCTTCCACATAGGATAATAAATAAAGAAAAAGAAAAACTAAATAAAAAAAAAAAAAATTCTAAAAGGGAAACAAGGAGAGACTCATTCTTTCATCATCATCTTCTATACAATAACAACAATCACCAAATCATCTTCCTCACATGAAGAACAAAAAAAAATGAGGGAGAGAAGAGAGAATCGCGTGAGAGAGGAAAAAATCAGAGAGAAACAGTATCGTGAACAGTGCCGTGAATAGTGTTGTGAACAGTGCCGTGAACAGTGTCGGTTTTCGGGTTCGATTGAATTTACGGAGCTTCAGTTTTGGGTCTCAAATTTTTTAATACGGAGTTGGCGTTCGTCATTGTTGAGGTCCTATTAGGAATTCTATAGTCCGGGCTTTCTTGATTTTATTATCAATTCTTCAAATGTCCATCTCTCAACTCTACTTTTTTATTATATCGAAGTTAGTCAATAACGTGATTTTGTGGTGCGGTTTTGAATATTTCAAGCAAAATGTTAATTGTTGTTGTGGATATGAATGATTGGTATGCTTAAATGTTTGAATCTTCGTTGGGGTATGTGTTTTTGGTTTCGGATTTTGAAAAGTGATTTGATAGTCGAACTGATTTAATAATGTGGTTAAAAATGAATTTGGGGAATGAAATTGAGAAATTGATAAAAATGTTGAATTTAGATTAGCTTTGGTTTATTGTTGTTTTGTTTAATTCGTAATGAGCATGAATATTGTTGGAATGTGATAAAATTATGATATGCTGAAATGGATAGGCGAATGTTGGTTCGGGTAGGCAAAAGTTTAGGAATAAGTTTTCTTGTTGAGTGTTTGAATGTGGAATTTGAGTTGAACGGTTTGGTTTTAGTTCATGCATTTGGAAATGTATTCATTTAATCGGAGAATGCCCCGCGATGAAGGTCCGAGACATCGGGTAGCATGGGAGCGTAGTATAAAATTAGTGTAGGGTAGAATAGGATTTACATTTTCGCATTCTTTTTCTATTTTGGACTGTATAATTGGACTAGACATTGTTTTTGGATTTGTTTGCTTGATTGATCATTTTATTTATGTTTGGTGTAGTTTATACATTCATAGTGTTCAAATTAGCCGATATACTCCACCAAGTGACCGTGGTCGAACCACGGGATCAAGGGGTGCCTAACACCTTCCCCTCGGTCAACAGAATTCCTTAGCCGAAATCTCTGTTCGCGGATCAGTTTTATAGAGTCAAAACCGTTTTGAAAAAGGATATCCACGGGTGACTTGGCACACCTGATTTATGCCAAGTGGCGATTCTGAGTTTAAATATAAATAATTCTTTTCGAAATAATTTTTTTATTTTTTGTCACTTTAATAATGAAAACTCTTTCGAACTATAAATCTAATCTTTTCGAGTTAAAAAAGGGGTAGAT
>NC_061113.1:241093017-241131145 GCF_002878395.1 Capsicum annuum
GTGATTAGAAGTAACCATTAAAATTAAGTTGGCGGAAGTTACGGATATATATATATATATATATATATATATATATATATTTTATATTTTATTCTTAAATTACTTCTACTTTAAAGTTCGATCCTTCAACCTTGGACTTGCACGAGAAACGGAGTTGCGCTATTCCAATGTACTATACTACTCATTTTTTGGTATAGCCACGGCGAACATAAATTCGGAGAAAGTGATTTTTTATGATATGATATAGTATGATTGTTAAGATAATTATGTTTATTTTAATTATTTTTTAAAATATATAATATGACATAATTTAATTTTATAATTTGATAACCATGAAATTCAAGGATTTGATGGTATTTCATGATTTGCTTATATTTTTTAATTTTATTCTTATTTAATATTATATAATCTTATTTTAGCTTTTTAACCTATATTATTTCGGCCCTCACCCTACCATCTCCGTCACCCCTACCCTCCATTTGTTTTAAAAAAAAAAGTTCAACCCACCCTCATCCAGCCCTCCCCCTCCCTCCTCCCCCCTCCCCTCAACCAAATTTTTTTTAAAAAAAATTAAAAGGTTTTCTTACCCCATCCCCATTATCTTATTCATTTACATTGTTTTGTGTTAAATATAAATAAATACAACAGCAACAAATCCAATGTATTCTCACATAATGAGATATGAGGAGGGTAAAATATACGCAGTCCATACCACTACTTCCAGAGAAGTAGCAAGGTTGTTTCCGATAGACCCCCGGCTCAAGACAAAGAATAGTAAACAAGTTCGTAAGAAAGCATGAAATAAGATGACATAACAGGAACAAAGAACCTCTGATGTACGTCACCGGGACCCCACTCACCTCCAAGCATCTCCAAAGAACCTCCCTAGGGATTTTGTCGTACGCCTTCTCCAAGTCATATAGAACACATTGTAGCATACGTAAAAAATGCATTCAAACTTTGTGCTCGTCGTTGATGTTCACATTTAAAGAAAAAATTGTTATTATATAAACATGAATTCAATTACATTAATTTTAATCTACTCTTTTATTGATTTTGTTAGAATTTTACGTGAATTTAACAACATAATAATATATTCATATGACATAATTTGTGATAAATTAGCTGGAAGAAAATTATTTTATTAATAATTATTGATCAATTTAACATTTATAACAACTAAAAATATTTTAAATTTACTAATTACGATACAGTACCATACCTGTCAAATCAAACAATAAAATTGTTATTAAACATAAATGAATGATACATTTCATCCAAATATTGTGTTGTACTATAACTGTATAGTGAAATAATATATCATATGATATTGTACATTATGAAACTATGACAAACCACCATCTAAACGAAGTGTTAGCTGTTATTGTATCTTATTTAAAATAAAAAGACGAGAGTTGAAAGAAAATATAATATATGATAGTTTGAGGTATTAGTATATTAACGTGTTTTACATTAGTTGGTACAAAGCTATTTAATATATAAAACTGTTATTATATTTGATAACTAGTCCAACTATGTTATGATTGATAAATAAAGGTTCAAATGTACCATAAATTTTGTTTTAGAAAAACTGCCATTTGGTTGTTGAGAAAATAATTTGCTATTTTGGTCCCCAAATCATTTATCCAGTCATTAATTACTGAGAGATTATTTATGCAATAGAAATTGTTATGCAATAATTAATAATGATGTGATTATTATACATAAATCGCGTAAAAGGATATAATATATATTTTGCCCATTTTTAATTTGGTATATACAAATTATGGAAGAAGGATTAAAAACTGAAGAAAATCAATTGGAAGGAATTTATTGAAATTATCCTAGAATTCTTGTCCTCTGACTCAAGTGAAATCAACAGCATCGGAAAATTGCAAAGCAGTTCTAGTTTGGCCATAAATAAGGTCTACATATCGACATAGGTTGTGATGAGATAATTGAGATCTCTCTATGCATAATCAGAGGTGTCAAATTTGAATTCTTAAAAATGGGAGGAAAAAGAAAGTTCCGTTAGGAGAGCCCTCCCTTGAAATGGACTCTATAATACGCGAATTCAAATTTAATCGGACCCGAATATTAGTACATGAAAAAAGAAAAGGCCTGCGTAATAAATGTGAGAGTTGTGGACCAAAGGTAGGGATTGAACTAAAACTTCATATCAATATGGGACCAAATTAGAGATGTAGGTAGTTTGGTGTGAGGTATAAGGGACAAATAATTTCAAGATAAAATGAAAGGTTATTTTATCACATATTTGGTTGGAGATATTAGTTAGTATCGAAATTATTTATCCCACTATTTATATCATAGTGATGAAATGAATTATTCTATATACATGATGGGATAACTAATTTTGAAATAGCGATAATACTTACCATGGCTTTGTACCTTTCTCAATCTGTAAGTTGGAGTCTGGTCTGGCCCAATTACAGTGTCGGACCATGGCCTTGGCCCAACCTAATGACAAAGCCCACTGTTTTGGCTAACTAATGCTTGGGTTAATTTGCACAAAAAGGGTACTTTGATGCTAAAATTTGTCCTCCTTATGACATTTGTGTGGAATTGGCTGCTTTTAAGTCCAATGAATAAATCCAAGAATGCAATACTTTCAAGTTGAGTGGTAAAGATGATAATTAAAAAGATACCGACAAGCGAAATCAAAACACCAACTGTGGTATGCAAGTCATGACAGACCAATATAACTTCATTCTATATTCGATTTGGTTATTCAGAACTATTGCATGTAACTTGTAAGTAATGATAGACCGATATGACTTCATGTTATACTCAACTTAGATGTCGTGTTGAAAAAATATATAGTATATTCTTTTTTAAAACAAAAAAAAGCATTTGAAAGTAGAAGTTATTTTTGTACACACATTTAACATGAAAAAAGTAAAATATTTTGTGAGTGGAAAAGATTTCATGCCAAAGTTATTTTTTCAAACTTGAAACTCATTTTAAAATATCAGTTTGATGTATAACAAGAAGTGTTTTTTTTTTTCTTTAAAGGGAAAAATCATGTCTAAACGATGCTTGAATATCGCTTTTTTACTTTATGGCATCCTTGAAAAAATAAGACTAAAGAATTATTGGATTAAATCTTCCATATATATATTTCTTATATCTCAATGTTCTTACTTCTATATAAAACTAGTCGGCTGACACCGTGCTAGCACGGCCCAATGTTGATTCTTAAAAATTCTACGTTATGTATAATTCTATGATTTAATTAAAAATTTCATTTTGATTGATAAATTTTAAGTTAGGCATATAATATTATATTTAGATTGTTGAAATTTGTATAATAATATTTTAAGTTGTTCAAATCTTTGTGACATTGATAGTCAATTATATTTTTTAAATAATAACTTTTTAATTATTGTGATTTATAATATTTTTTTCTTCTATTCTACTAATTAGAAGTGACATAGTAAAATTATTACAAAAAATACTTGTGAATTTTTTTTTAAGTGGTCTCATATAAGAGTCAAGTTAATTTAAAACATCAAAAATTAATTTATCATTTTACCTCTATTTTATCAAAAGCTATGGAACTTGGGTGTGGGTCTTTTGTCGAAATGGAATGGCTTTTCTTTTTCTCTTTTTATTTATCGTGAATGGGGGAATCATTACACATCGTATGTCCGATCGGCATATTTTTTTGTTTTACGCCCCGTAACTCTTCCTCAGCCAGGCTTGGACAGAATAGTAGAGCAAGTATTATTAGCATAACAAAAAAGCCTTCCTCGTCATTAATATCTTTGCTCGCGGCAATTGTGACCTCTCGGGAGAATCGATGACTGCATCAAAGATGCAGTGCTAGTACATCTGAGACTTCTTAATTGGCTAGTTGTAAATAGCCCCATCCTTGGGCTATGGAACAAAGGATTATCTCGGACCTAGACCGAGGTATTGATGGTGATTTTCTAATCTCGCAGAACAAAATATGATACGATGAGATATTTTTATTAAATATTATTAATTTTTTAATACTTAAATGACTTAAAATAATTAATTATGGATAATATAGTAAAATTACGATTGAAGTAGTTGAAACAATCATGTCATAAATATCTATTTTAGTTTTTTATTAAATATTATTAATTTTTTAATACGTAAATGACTTATAATAATTACTTAGGGATAATGTAGTAAAATCACGATTAAAGCAGTTGGAGTAGGCATTTCGACCATGAGCAGCCTGCTTCAACTGCTTATTATGACTTCTTATATGAGATACTAATAATATAATTTTTAATGCTTAAATAACCATAATAAGTAATTAGAGATGATATAGTAAAATTACGATTGAAGTCGCAAAGCAAACATGTATTAGAAGTGATATAACATAATAACTAAGAAAATTACTTGTGTAAAAAAATCTAAGTGGACCTCATATAAGACGTCAAGCTAATTTAAAATATCAAGAGTTAATTTATTATTTTATGTTTATTTTATCTTTTTTTTTTATTAAATACTATTAAATTTTTAATACTTAGAAGACTTATAATAATTAATTAGGGGTGATATGACAAAATTACGGTTGAAAGAGCTGAAACAGACATGTTAGAAATATTTATTTTACTTATTTGTATTAAATATTATTATTTTTCCAATACATAAATAGCTTATAATAATTAATTAAGAGTGATACGGTAAAAATACGGTTGAAGTAGCTGAAGCAGACATGTCGACCTGCTGCCTACTTAATCACTCAAAGTCCCTCTTATATATAACTAATATTAATTAGGATATTAAGAGTATAATTTTAAAAAATAGTAACTAATTCTTTTTTGTTTTTGAAAATGATAAATATTTTGAAATAATTATTGTTAATATAAAAGCGACTAGTAACAATAAGGGATGATTGACAATTTGACATATATATTACATCACACAGCTCCATCATCTATGATCTTCCAACCACAAATAATAGGTATTTATTTGTTGTTATTATCGACTCATATCGTCTAAATTTGAAATAAATTATCTTTATATCTTCCGTAAATAAAACTTAACTCAAATTAAGATATCTTGATTGTACTAGAACGGGTGTCCCATTAATTACTTCAAATTCACCAATTGTACACACAAATTTGGTTAAAAGTACAGAAAAAATAAATGTATATTATTTATAAGAAAATGGTCCTATGTGGAGCAGCTAGCTTTCCATGTTCATTTCAAACTCCACAATAGAGCTAAAATATAATGAAAGCTATTGCCTTCAATTTAATGAAAGTTGTTAGGTTTATTTACTGCTCTTTTAGTGCCCCCTACTTATCACTTTCCTTCTACACTGCACACGTTGACACACATCAACCAACCATGGTACATACAAAAAGAACTATTCTCCAACACTATCTTTTATTTGTTCATTTTTTTATTTTAAATATTCAACGATAATTATTTAATTAGTTTATTAATTAATGAATAATTTATTTATTTTATCTTTGTTACTAAATACAATACATCATTCATTGTATTTTTCAAAGCAAAATATTTGTTATATTTAAAGGAATCCTCTATTTATTATTTCTTTAAATATGTGTCAAATAAAAAATAAACAAGTATTTATAAACCACAAATCAAATGTGAGAAAATAACCAAAAATGATCCTTTATTTTTAATAGTAAGTTCAAAATAGTCATTTAAGTATTTACTTAATAGATTTTGATCTTTTTATTTTATTAAAATGAGCACTTTTGATCTTCCTTATGTATCTACTGAACTCTAATAACGACAACAACAAAAGATAGTATAACTTCATAAGTGGAGTTTGAAAAGAGTAGAGTACAGTTGTACAAGTGGATCTGATCCTTTCTAAAAAGAGTTGCGTCTAAAAAGTTGCATGACTCTTAAATTAGATAAAAAAAATCAAATAAATTCTACTTTCAAATGTGAGTTCTCATTAAATATTATTTTCCAAGCTTAGATTGAATTTAACAATCAAAATTTGATAAATGTTTGAAGGAGATTAAAAAATTGCTCACTTTTAGCAAACTTAGAGGACTAAAACCAATCTAGAGTTAGATGACATTAACATGTTTGAGCAAGCTTTTAAAAATAAAATCTATTTTTTCTTCAAAAGTGTTTTTCAGGAAAATAATTTTAGTAAGAAATAATTTGTGTTTGAATAATCAATTTAGAAAAAAATAATTTTGATTATCAAATAATGTTTGATTAAGTTTTTAAATAATCTATAATTTATATCTATAATCTATATCTATATAATATAATATATTAAAAGTGTAAAGACTCTTAAAAATTGATTTGAACTTTTTGCTCTTTATTAAAATACTTCGCAATAGACAAAATCGTCTTTTTACTATTTAATATGGTAAGTGGAAAAATATATTTTAAAAATGAAAAAATCCTAAAATATATGATAAGAGAAAAATATATTAGGAGAATTAATAATTAAGGTGTCCTAAAGTTTATAGTAAGCTAAAAATATATTTTACTATTACTTCTAATGTATTTAATTAAGGAAATATTCAATACTTTTATATGTAATTTGATAGACAATAGTATGAAACAATTTTTGGGCCAAAATTTTGTGTTCCTCTTTCCCCTAAAATATTAGAAAGGAATAATTATACCTAATTATATTCCATAAATAATATTTACATAAACGTTTATTTCCACAAAGTGTACAAAAGTGCATAACGTGTTTTTTTAAAAAAAAATAAATAAATAACTTTCTACTTTCTAATAACTTTGCTCTTGCATATATAATTTTATTGATTGACGAGAGACATACATGCAAAACACGTACATTAAACTAGTACTATTAAATATATATTTCCAGAAGTTCTTTTTTAAAAAATACTTTGAGAAGAAGCTATCTTTTTCAGTTTCTGCTTTTACTCAAAACACTTTTTTTACTCCTTAAAATTCAATCGAACACCTTAATATTGGAGAAGACACACTTTTTAGGAGAAAAAAATAATAATTTTGACCGTAGAAAAGCTCAGTCAACCGATTATTAATGAACCATATGAACTTGCAACCAAAGATAATTAAACATACTACTTTTCTCATTTTTGATACATTAATTCTCTGCACATGTCATACAAATGTGCTTTAACCACTATTGTACACTATATAAGTATATTTTAAAAAATTAAATTTTTACATATATAATAATTTGTTGAAAAGTTCATTAATCATACGGAGCAGACAGATGAAGAGTATTGTAGTAGGTGTAATATTTTAGAGCATGATAAGACCCTATTTGAACTAGTTATAATCAATCCTTGAATATTTGATGGGAAAAGGAAAAAAAAGACTACTACTACTAATAATAATAATAACTTATAATAAGTGTCATTATTTTTGGGTCGGTTTGAAATAAATGCCCACCCAACCAACACCTACCAGTAGTGCCCATTTAATGAGCTCACAAAACTAAGAGAAAATATGGATTGATGGGAATATGTCAATTTCTTCTTCTATTTATTTATCCTTTGGGATTGAAGTCCATGTACAGATATTTACTATGGTGTAAAATTTGAATTCCACAAACAAAAATTTTTTAAAAATAATTATCGCATTTATGTGTTTGACCTAACAGTCAAAAAAAGAGAAGAATATTATAGGAGATTAATATATAAATAAAAAATATTATAGGTAATTTTCTTTGTGTGTGTGTTAAATTTTGGTAGACGATATCGACTGATAAATTTGTTGGTTAGGAAATAATACAGTAACAAATTATATGTGACTTTTTGAGATTCAAATTATGTGAATTTTATCAAACAAACTTAAAATATCTTTTTCCATCATATTGAGGTGAGAAGTATTTCAATTTATAACATTTTTTCCATCATTTTTAATATGTAACTTTAAAAGAGTACTTCACTTCGGTATGCTCCCGTTATGCGCTGAGTTTGGACAAGATTTCTAAAAGGGCTGAACTACAAGATCGAGTCTATAGTCCGCAACCTTATTAAACTTGCGACGAAGATCACGTGACAACAACTTTATTAGTTATGTCAGGACTCTTCTTGATGTTTAAATTTTCTTAAATTTGATCCAAATTAGCTTGAATGATTATGATGGATAAACTAGTCGAGTCACATACAAATCGACTCGAACACAACCTAACAGTAACAAATAGTACTTAATAAGTAAGCCATCCATATTTGGTGTGCGCTTAATTGAAGTTGGATGGTTGATAGTTGTTATGATCAATCAAGCATGTGAAGTCAGTGAAGAAGACCGTGGTGTGAGACAATTCTAACCAACCAAAAAAAAATAAAAAAAAAAAAAACCCATATCCCTTCCTTTTCATTTTGCATGAATCAATTCAGTCAAATTCATAACAATTTCATTTTTCTCCCTCTACCCCCCTTAACACATACATACAATATTCATTTCACCATTGCTTTGTCAAAAGAAAATTATTAGTAGTCCCTCAGCCTTTGTCCATACCTAGCCGCATTTACAACTATAGATGCAACCCCTTTAAGCTGAAATGTTCAAAAAATAGACCATGCTTATTATGCATTGAGTTTCTTTGCTTTAGTCAAATATTTTTTTTTCTCTGTATCTTGGAGTGATCTAAGCAAAGAACATAGTAATACAAAAATATTGTCTAGAGATGATGAGGAATTCGTCGACGTCTACAACATCAGCAGCAAATGATGCCATGATGGAAATCGAAGCGAATAAACCACAAGGTCATGGTATAGTTGTAGGTGGATTAAGTCCATTGAGCGAAACATTATGGAAGGAGAAAACAAATACGGAGTTTATTGGAGATGTTTCTGCTAGATTAGCTTGGAAAGATTTGACTGTAATGGTTACTCTTAATAGTGGAGAAACACAGAATGTTCTTGAAGGACTTACTGGTTATGCTGAACCTGGAACTTTTACTGCTTTGATGGGTCCTTCTGGTTCTGGAAAATCTACGCTTTTAGATGCCCTCTCTGGTCGACTTGCTTCTAATGCTTTTCTTTCAGGGAGAGTTTTGCTTAATGGTCGTAAAGCTAATCTCTCATTTGGTACCGCGGTGAGTAGGACAGATCGCGCTTTGTTTTTCCTTTTTTACGTGGAAAATGTGTACTATGAGTATAAAGCTGAGGCTTGATTTTTAATCTGCTGTTGTTATAGGCATATGTGACACAAGATGATACGTTGATCGGGACATTGACAGTTAGGGAGACGATATCTTACTCTGCTCAACTACGTTTACCTGATCGGATGCCATGGTTGGAGAAACGAACGTTGATTGAGAGCACTATTATTGAAATGGGACTTCAAGATTGTGCTGATACAGTTATTGGAAACTGGCACTTGCGCGGTATTAGTGGAGGAGAAAAGAGGAGAGTTAGTATCGCGCTTGAGATTCTTATGAGGCCTAGATTGCTCTTTCTTGACGAGCCAACTAGTGGTCTTGACAGGTACTAGTAATGTATTCAACCTTAGAGATCTATCATCTGAAATGAACATATTGGTTTTTTCGTTTTCAGATTTAAGTTATATACACTGACAGGTAACTCGTCTTGTTTTTTGTAGTGCTTCAGCGTTCTTTGTTACACAGACATTGCGTGGTCTGTCGAGAGATGGAAGGACTGTTATAGCTTCAATTCACCAGCCGAGCAGTGAAGTATTCGAGTTGTTTGACAGATTATATTTGCTTTCTGGAGGCAAAACAGTTTACTTTGGTCAGGCTTCTGAAGCATATGAGGCAAGATTCACTCTTTCCAGTTTCATCCACTTTACTTTTTAGGGACATCTGATAAAATTGGAACGATACAGATTTGTTATTGCTTTTGCTAATTCTCAGAAATTGGTGTTTGCAGTTCTTTGCACAAGCTGGTTTTCCTTGTCCTGCTCTGAGAAATCCATCAGATCATTTCTTACGATGCATCAATTCTGATTTCGACAAAGTTAAGGCAACTCTAAAAGGGTCGATGAAGCTACGGGTATTAAACTTTTTTCCCTTGAATAATCTTGTTTCCATTAAGAAAATTCAAATCTTTGTTTAGCTTAGTTTAGTGTTTTACAAAATCTGTTCTTTTTTTTTCTTTTTACAATTGCTATAGTTGTTCTGCTTCATGGGAGGGGAACAATTGAAGTATGCATACCATGTGCTTTTGTTTCAGATAAAGTGCAATTTAATAATCAACATATTCTTAGTCTTTTCTTAAACCAAAGTGAACTACTATTAAGCAATATTGGCATTGTTTTCTTCATTATTTAACTTTGTATTATTTTTTTGATTGATTTCTAATCAGTTTGAGTCCAACGAGGATCCTCTTGACAAAACGACGACAGCTGAAGCTATACGAATCCTAGTAGACTATTATCGTCGTTCTCAGTACAGTTACTCAGCTAATGAAAGGGTTGAAGAAATGTCGAAAGTTGTAAGTTTCGTTGTTTCAACTTTGATTAATACTGTGTTATCATAGAAATCATGTTCTAATATCATACATTATTGTTAACTATGTTTTTTTTGGGTGTGCAACAGAAAGGAACAGTGCTGGATTCTGGAGGAAGTCAGGCTAGTTTCTTCATGCAGGCCTACACCTTAACTAAACGTTCCTTTATTAACATGTCAAGAGACTTTGGTTATTACTGGTTGAGGCTTGTTATATACTTGGTGGTCACGATTTGCATCGGAACTATCTATCTTAATGTGGGAACTGGTTATAGCTCCATCCTGGTATTGTTCTAATTCCTATTGAAGAAAATGTAATTACGAGTTTTACTTCTATACACTGACTGTACAAAAGAAACACTAGCAAAGCTTCACAGCCACATAGTTGAAAGATTTAACTTGTTCCTTTATTATGAATGAGAAGAAATCAACTTTATCTCTAATTTCAACTGCTATGAAACAGGCAAGAGGAGCATGTGCATCGTTTGTCTTTGGATTCGTGACATTCATGTCAATTGGAGGATTCCCTTCTTTCGTCGAAGATATGAAGGTTTGTATTTTGTACCTAGTATCATAATCTCGAAAAAACTAACCAACTTTTTGGCAACGTGCTATAACAACTCGAACATTTTTTTCCCACTGAACACAGGTTTTTCAAAGGGAGAGGATGAATGGACATTATGGTGTCAGTGCATTTGTTGTGAGCAATACCTTATCCGCGATGCCATTTCTGATACTGATCACGTTTCTGTCTGGCACTGTCTGCTATTTCATGGTCCGGTTACACCCGGGCTTCACACACTATTTGTTCTTTGTGGTGTGCCTCTACGCCAGCGTCACTGTTGTCGAAAGCTTGATGATGGTTATAGCTAGTGTTGTCCCTAATTTCCTCATGGGAATCATTATAGGTGCTGGAATTCAGGTAATAAACTTCGATCAGTTTCCCTTCTGTTAGTCCAAAATTACAACTAATTTCCAGCAGTCTTAATTAACTTTTTGCTCTTTTTCATTTTGATGCTAGGGAATATTCATGCTAGTCTCTGGATACTTTAGACTCCCCAATGACATCCCAAAACCTTTCTGGCGTTATCCTATGTCTTACCTCAGTTTCCACTTCTGGGCACTACAGGTAAGACTCAGACTCATTTAACTTCTATGCACTGACAGTGTCACAAGCACGACTTCTTTGTGACTACTACAATGTTACAAGGATTGAATTGTTAGCTAAACCGCGGATGTTGCAGGGACAATATCAAAACGATTTGATGGGGTTGGTGTTTGATAACTCGAGTCCTGATCTTCCCAAAATCCCGGGTGAATTCATACTAGAGCAAATATTCCAAATCGACCTAAACAGATCAAAATGGGTAGATGTAAGTGTGATCTTCATCATGATAGTAACCTATCGGATAATATTCTTCATCATGATCAAGATCAACGAGGATGTCACGCCGTGGATCAGAGGTTACATTGCCAGAAGAAAAATGCAGCAGAAGAATGGGAATCAAAAACAGACTATTGCTCCTTATGGTCTCACTCAATCACCCTCTCTAAGGGCCTATGTTGGAAACAATGGACCAAATAACAATAGGTAAAATGGAGGCATAACAAATGTTGATTAATAAAATCAAAAGGACAAAAAAGAAGAAAAATGAAGGCTTACTATTTGTTAAAACCTCTTTTGACAAGTGATTAATTGCAAGAAATTTGTATCAAATTATATACGAGATGATGGTAGTTATTATTATTTTTTGCCACATTTAATCATTCTTCAGCTTCGTGCTTTGAATATATGTGCTAGTATATGAATTATCAGCTACCAAGTGTTGTTTTTTCTTTCGATTTTGGGTTATGCAGTTAGGTCTGTTTTAAAGTTATATATATAGGGTATTGTTTTTGTTCAATTCATATGCAGTTTTTATGTTTAATTAATTATGTTGTGTATTTAGCCAGAACTTCAATTTCCCCATTAAGTGGGTATATATATAACTATACGATTACGACATTTTAAAAACTGGTATTCCAGCATGTGAAGTAAAATTAAGGGACAAATATTGTGTGACATGCACTTGTTAGCATGACTTGAGAGAATGTGTGGTAACAAGTAAAGGTGAAATAGTTGAGAAATATGATAAGAACCTTATTCATATGAGGTTTGTACACTAAATCAAAGAATGTATTATTTAACTATCAATGTTGAATTGTTGGGTGAATATGTTTAAACCTCTTAATTATCACCATCTTTTGAGTTTCTTACTTAAATTTAGTACTTCTTCTCACCATCTTTATTTATCCATTTTTCTATTGTCATAAAAATTAAGAAGTAAATGATAGAAATAATTTTATTATATTATCTTTGAATATAATAAATATAGACGAAAGAAATAGTATTCTTGGTTCAGTTTGGGTTTGGATTTGGGTTTGGGTTTGGATTTGGTTAAATCAAAATCAAATCAATTTAGTTGATTCTGCAATTATCAAAAATCAAAACAAACCAAACTAAACATGATATACATTTACTAATTTGGTTATCGGCGGTTTGATCTGATTTTTCAATTTTTAAGAAACCTAATTATATTCTTTCTTTCTTTCTTTCTTTCTTTCTTTTTCCTACAATTAAAATTGAACTTGCCGTTGTTTTTCAATTTATAATCCATTATTTCCTTTTTGTTATAAAACAAGAAAGAACAAAGTAGAAAAGTAGATCTTGATAGACATTCACTACAATATAAATACATTTATAACACTCCCCCTTAAATGTCTAATTGGTAGATAATGTGCCTCGTTAAAACCTTACTAAAAAAAATTCAGTAGGAAAAAAAATCTAGTGAAGGAAAAAGAGTACACATCTCTAATAATACGCATTTCGGCTGCCTCATTAAAAACCTTACAAGGAAAACCCAGTGGGACAAAACCTCGTAAGGGAAAAAGAGTGCAGCGCGTATTAACTCCCCCTAATGAGAACATCCTTGACCTTTGCATCTCGATCTTGTACAATATCTTATTGAAAGTTGCAATTGAGAAGAATTGGTGAATAAATCAGTCACATTGTCAGTTGAACGAATCTGTTGCACGTTAATATCATCATTCTTTTGTAGCTCATGTATGTTGAAAAGCTTTGGCAAAATGTGCTTCGTTCTATCTCCATTTATGAATCCTTCCTTAAGATGTGTTATGTATGTTGAATTATCTCTGTATAAAATTGTGGGTAGATTGTCATATTTCACTCCACATTTTTATCCAATGAGATGTATCATGGACATCAATCATACACATTCTCGGCTTGCTTCATGAATAGCTATTATCTCAGCATGATTCGATGAAATAACTACGATAGATTGCTTTGTATATCTCCAAGATATGACAGTACCACTACATATGAGCACATAGCCTATTTGAGACCGAGCTTTATGCGGGTCAGATAAGTACCCAACATCAGCATGACCAATAAGATCGGACTGCAATCTTTAGAATAAAACAAGCTCATGTGTTTTATCCCATTTTGATGTCTCATAGTAGGAGCAGAAATATACCTTGCTAACAAATTGACTGAAAAGACTATAGGCCTTGTAGTATTTGCAAGGTACATGAGTGCATCAATTGCACTAAGATATGGTACTTCATAACCAATTCAATTCGATATATTTTGAATTTAAGCAAATAATCTATTGCTTTGAAAACTCTCCAAGAGTTCCAATGATGTTCAAGCAATAAGCTTATATAATATAAGGATTATAAATAAGTTTCCCAGAACTTGTACATGCTTCAAGCAATTTGAATTTTTAAAAGTTTTCACATAAGTTTTTTTGAGTGACAATATTCAACATTTCATGAGTGACATCTTCAAGTGTCTGGACTGCAATCAAATAAGTTTTACGCTTACCAAAATGCATCTTTTCATGTCGCTTGATAAATGTTTCTACGTCAGCATGCTTAAATAAACGCAGAATTCAAATCCTCGTAATTTTTCACAATATTGCGCCAATATTGTGTCAAAGATATTGATGATATATCATTTTGTATCGGTTCACAATGTGACATAACATTTTGAGATCTCATTACTTCATTATTTTCAGGTACATGAACCTCTCATAAGGTTTCATGAAGTGGTATGTCGTAGGCTCTTCAAGAGCTCATTGCCTTCTTATTATGATTATTTGCTCCTTATCCTTTTCAAGGATTATTTAATTAAGAGGAAGGGAGAGAAGTACCATAACATTTAGAAAATTTAATATTATCTTTAATTCTAGGCTTTTAATACTCACTATCATTAGAATGAAAATTATAAAAATGAAGTGTGAGTTATGGAGACTTTTTAATACCTAAAGTAAATTATTGTATTATAATTATATAATAAAATAGAGTAAGAATGCCAAAAAAAAAAAAAATATGAATGATGATAATAGAAAAGTGTCAATATTACATAAAAAATTCTTAAGGACTAACCTCACATCAAACTAAAGGAATAATAACATTATCATTCTAAACCTTAAAAAGAAAATTCAAAAATTATAAATCTAAAAAGAAATGTATATAAAGATATATAAGGAATAATAACGTTATCATTCTAAACCTTAAAAAGAAAATCCAAAAATTATAAATCTAAAAAGAAATGTATACAAAGATATATAATTAAAAGAATTACAAACATTGCTTTGTTATATGTATTACCGCGAACAAAACAAATAATCAAAGAATTCCAACCTCATACAAAAAAGAATAGAGATTAGAAGGACTTTTATATATTTTCAAGAAAGAAAATGTTATCAATAATCTCATACAACAAATCACCAAAAACTTACTGTCACTTTAATTTCGTCTGGTAAAACTCACCCTTCACCTACATGACAATATTTTTATGTAGATATTGAATGTTAAATAGATAGAAGATAGATTTTTGGAGGGGTTTGACAAGTTACCTTATGATGATGTTATAAAAAGATAGAAAGTATACCAAAAGGTTATACATGAATGCATATTAAGTCATTCAATTAAGAAGATAATTATAATGAAAATTAAAAAGTCGATTAATTGAATCTCCATATTTTTTGGCCTAATTAAAATAACATAAATAGAGAAATAAAGAGCCAAAAATCCAAAAAAAAAAAGAGAAAAAGATAAATATCAATGAAGGCCAAAGAGGGTGTCACATCATCTCCTCTATGTTTCTCCTTTATATATATATATATATATATTGATACTTGTCCTTCTTGACTTAACACACGTATTAAGAAATTTTTAATTAGCGGTATTTTACTAAATTAATATTATTAATAATACTTTGAAACTCTAAATTTTATTAATACTATTAGTTTATGTTGTTATTTAATATTATGAATAATATGAAAAGAAACAATATAACTCTTTTTGATTTGAAAAAATAGACAAGTTGTTAATGGGATAGAGTATGGGTTGCATTTTTTGGTTAAATGGTCTAATTTTTAATTTTGATTTCAATTAATATTGACTGATGTGGGATTTGGTGACACGATCGTTCAATAAGAGGCCATGATGCAAAAAAGAATTTTGTAAAACCACCTTTAAAACATAAATAAATCAAATATTTAATGAATAACATAAATAATGTTATAAATGTATTTTGTCTGTCAAGACTATGGATAAAATCTATGAAGATCTATTTGATATATATTAGGATATGTAGTATCTGTCTTTTAGAAAGAAACTGAGAGTATTTTCCCCTGTAAATAGAGTTGCTCACTGTATTATCAATATTATGACCTTTCATCCCTCAATAGAAATAAAAAAGTCTCCCCTCTTCTCTCTATTTATTCTTTTTTTTTTTTTTATATTTCATAACAAATAAATTATTTTTCGATGACATATTTAAATTTTTTTTCTCCTCCAATATAAAACTATATGTTTCTTTGGGAAAGCTTTACCCCAAATTGGATGCAGAGCCAATAAAGCAAGCGAAGCTTGGGCTTTAAGGCCACAATATTTGGAGTCTGTTTTATATCAAAATAGTTATTTTGGATGGTTTTAAATTTATTTATTTTTTGAAAAAAGTGTACTACTATTTACTAGAAGGAAAAGATATTTTATGGACATTGATTTGACAAAAAATATTGTGACATATTTTAAACAAAAAATTTATGTAAGTAAAGAACAATAAAGTAATTACATCATATTATAACTTACTCTTACTATTTAAAATCTCAATTTTTTTTAATAATTCATAAATCTGATTTACTTAAAAGCTTGATACATTACGGAAGAATATAATGTATTTGTGTAAAATTAAGTGATGTATTAAAAAAAAATATGATGTATTCATGTAAAACTAAGTGATGTATTCCAAAGAGTATGATGTATCCGTTTGAACTAAATCAGAGATTTTTAATAATATTAAAAGAGTTGGAATAATGATAATTAGCTCTAAAAGGATTGAATTTATGTTGTTTTTACTTTTTTTTTTGTATTTTCAATTAAAATAGGACTTTTCATTTTCTTTCTTGGAGTATGCAATACTTAATGCTCTTCTACTCCCTCCTCTTTCTTGGGGTGAATTTCTTTGGTGAGAATGAGGAGGGGCTGCAAAGTGCAAAATGAGAAGACAGAAGAGTTTAACTCAAAATTTTAACAATATTTTGAAGATTTCTTTTAACCCTCAGAAAACCCACACTTGCTAATTTTTGAGTGTGCACGTAAATTTATTTTTATTCTATAAATTATATAGAAAAAATAAACTCTACTAAATAAACTCAACATGATAAATTCGATTGAGATTTGAGAATGGTTGACGAGGGAAATCGATCCCTGTTCCTTATAGGGTAACAAATTTTAACATTCTAACGAGTTAGAAAAGTCGCTCCGTTAAATTGAATACTATAAAAACTAGCACAACCTTAATCTATTCCCTAGTTGGTCAATTTTAGCTTAGCTTGAATATTAACATAATGGGAAGCTTCTTTTTTTCAGTGTCGCATTGAAATTTGAATTGCATGTTACAGACCCATATTAATGGTAGTACTTCCAACATGATTTTCTCCATAGGAGCAATCCCACCACTATACCATTACTTAGGTTTGTAATGAGAAGCTTTCGATAGTCTCAAACTTATCAATACTCAAATCATTTTTTTTCTTTTGCCTCGATTCAACCTTTTATTTCGAAATACATATAAATGAGTTTCTTATTTAGTTTTACTATTGCAAAATTGCTAAAATTGACCCCCTCCCCCACCCCCCCACCCCGTCCACCCCATTTCAAAGAAAAAAAGAAAAACCCCAAAAAATTAAGTTAAAAACGCGATTTCATGAGATTGCGTTTCTAATTCTCTTAAAAAAAAAAAAAAAAAACTCATGGGGTCAATTAAATAATTAAAAAGTTTTGCAATATACTAATACCCTCGTGAGGTCAAAATTAAATCCGAGAAAATATAGCGACATTAAGATGTCTTTTTATCCCGCTTATTTTTTATTTTTTATAAAAAAACCCAATTGAAAAATATGATTACGCGCTATTTACACAATCTACTATTAGCACTTATAACATGTTAATTGTCATGTTTTATCAAGCTATCAATTAATTATGCAACTTTTTTTTAATCATTAGTATATAGAACTTAACGCAAACTATAATCACATGGCTAATTTTTGGAATAGATGTAATAATCACAACTGCTTTGGATTATTAATTAGTACCTGCAGTTGACAAAATAAAGTTGCTGATAATTCAAATGGCTACAAAGAGCACTGCGAAAACCTATGCTTTCTTATGCATGTTGTTGAAAATGTTTATTTTTTAAAAATAAAGTGATTGATAAAGCTTTTAGTAGAAAAAAATATTTGTTATTAATTAGTAGAAGTTATTTTCCAGAAATATTCATGAGCCTTTATCAAGATAAATTACTGAAAAATAATCGAAGTGTTATTTTAGTTTGATTAGTCGAACATACTCTCTGACATACTTTTTCAACTGGCAATTTTAGTAATAAGTAGATTTTGCCAATAATGAATCAGTCTACCAACATGGGTTGTGGTGCGGGGATGAGATTGTTTCATCCTTAACCAGAGATCGAGATTTTAATTATGGGTGTGGAGAAAACTCTGTTGGGAGCGCTGTCATTTTAATGAACTCTGCAATACGCAATCCGAATTAGTTGGAATTTCAATATGAGCACCGAACACGAATGAAAAAAAAAAATAATAATGAATAGATCTGATTTTCCTTTTGTTCTATTTGATCACAACTTGCCAAACTTAACACTAGCAAGTACCCAAAAAGTTAAATTTATAGTACGTACTAAGTGAGAGTTTCCCTTTTAGCCCTCACACTATGAATTCGAGTCATCAATGCATCAGAACCAAAAAGCTGTGTGATCTTCTAAGAGGGGATAGTAAAAAAAGAATTGTATATTCCCTCCTTTATTTTATAAGTGCTTCTTTTGATTTATAATTTCATTCTATGTTAAGTTTTTTCAAATATTTTGATCATAATCTTTTTAATATATCTTTGAGTTTAAATATAGTAATCAATATCAATACATCTGACTTATTCTCTTTTTCCTGTCTAGAAGTTTGGATGGTCACTCAACTTTAACTGACTTTTATAGTCACTCAACTTTATTTTATTTTTCAAAAGACACTCAACTTTGTCATGTTACCCTTCATGATTATTATTCTCAAAAATATAGTTTTCGATATCTATTTAATGACATGATAACTATACAAAGTTTAAAAAAGTATATTTTAAAAGTTTAAAATTAATATTTAATTATTAAGTTCTCAATTAATTTTTTTATTCTTATTTTCTTTTTTTAAAAAAATTATTTTCATTTTTCTTATTATTCTTCATTAATCGGATTTAATATAGTATTGTCTTGAGTATGAATATTTTAGCTGTGTTACGTGATATTAGATATGTCATGAGATACACTCAAATAGGCAACTTATTTTCTATAATTGATTATAACTTTTTATCATAGCAGTTTTATATATTTGTTTTTTTAAAAAATCTCTTGCATTATTCTTGATTAATTAAATTAATAAGGTATTGTTTTAAATATTTCTATTATATAGAAGAGGTGGTTTCGACCACCTCTCATGCAATTACCAAAAAACCCCTCCACTTTCACTTAATTATATATCATGCCCCAATATATAATAATTCCATTGTTTCATCATAATGGTTTAAATATTTAATATATTCTATTAATTTATATTAATTAAATATAACTACATATTCGAAGTAAAAATTTTTTATTTATTTAATTAGCTATCATGTTCAAAACTAATTTGTTACCACAAATCACAATAATTAATAACTTAAAATATTTAAAAGAAATATAGAAATTATTGACTCTCATTATTTTAGCAATGCCACATAAATTGAGATAAAAGATAAAGTACTGCAAATCATAATAATTAATAACTTAAAATATTTAGAAAATATATAAAAATTTTAGTTGATTCTCAAAATTATATCAAAGCCACATAAATTGGGACACAAGAAGTAAATATATTATTTAATAATTACGTAAAAATTATTATAAATCACAATAATTAACAAGTTAAAATAATTTTTAAAAAATAGATAAAAGTTCTATTCAACTCTCGAAATTTTATCGGTGCACCATAAATCATGACAAAATAAAAAAATATCTTAATTAATTGCAACTAAATACTTAAAGTAAATCAATTTTATTATTTTAATTAACTTTTATATAGAAAATTAATCTTTTTATTTATTTATTTATTTTAGTAAATTTAAATTTTAAAATTATTTTTTTCTTATATAGAAATACTAATATTTAAACTTAACTTTAAGTTTTTAAAGTAGAAGATTAATAAATTTAATTTAATAAAATAAATTTTTAATGAATATTTTCTTAGAATTTGTGTTGGGTCAATATGTATCAAGTTAAAAAGAAATAAAATATATATATATATATAGTAAAATTTTATTATTGTGAAAGATAAATATAATGCACTATCCAATAATGTTTAATAATATCATATTTTGCATATGCAAATATAGCATCCCGTATTTAATTAATATACTATTTCGGTAAATTATCGATGATTACTATTGGATATGATAAAATTATATTAATTTTTATAGTAATAACATAATCAATCACTCTTAATTATTTATTATGAGCATCTAGGTATTAAGAAAATAAATAATATTTATTAAAAAATAAAATAGACATAAAATGTGAAATTAACTCTTAATGTTTTAAATTAAATTTTCGTCTTTCGAACTATATCACTCCTTATTATAAGTCATTTATGTATTAGAAAAATAAGAATAACAAAATGATATGTCAACATAAAATACTTGATTAACTATCAAAATTATATTAGTGTCACATAAATTGGGACGGAACAAAAAAAGATATAAAACAACACATATTATTTGAAAATGAAATAAAAAGTACAGTAAATAATAATAATTAACAAAAAAAAAATTGACTGATTTCTATTTCACCTGCATCAATCGTGATTTTAATGTATCACCTGTAATTAATTATTATAAGTCACTTATGTATTGAAAAATTAATAATAGTGAATCCATGATTTTACTATATCACCTACAATTAATTATTATAAGTTATTTATGTATTAAAAATAATTAATATTTAATTAAAAATATAAAATAAACATTTATAACATATCTGATTAAATTGCTACAATCGTGATTTTATTATATCACTCATAATCAATTATTATAAGTCATTTATATATTAAAATAAATTACTAATATTTAATAAAAAAAAGTAAAATAGACGTTTATGACATGTCTGCTTCAGATGCTTTAACCATAGTTTTACTAAATATCACCCCTAATTAATTATTATAAGTCATTTAAGTATTAAAAAAATAATAATATTTAATAGAAATAAAATAGATATAAAAATGATAAATTAACTCTTGATGTTTTAAATTAACTTGACGTCTTATATGAGGTCCACTTAAATTTTTTACAAGTATTTTTTATAGTAATTTTGCTATGTCATTTCTAATTAGTTGTTGTAAGTCATTTAAGACATTTATGCTTCGCTGCTTCAGTTGTAATTTTACTTTATCACCCCTAATTAATTATTATGGTCATTTAAGCATTGTGTCACATAGGTTGAAATAGAAAAAATATTATAAATTACAATGATAAAAAATTTAAATTATTTAAAAAAATATAATTGGCTATCATCGACAATAACTCTGGACAAAGAGAGTAGCATATATTATTCAAAAATTACATAAAAAGTATTACAAATTACAATAGTTAACAACTTAAAATATCTAAAAACAATTTAATATGTTATATATTTCAAAAAAATTACATGAAAAATACTAAAAATCACAATAATTAACAACTTCAAAAATTTAAAAGATATAAAATATTTGATCGACTCTTGAAATTATATTAGTGTCGCTGAAATTGGAATAGAAGAAAAGTATTATAAATCACAATAATTAAAAACTTAAATTATTTTTAAAATATAATTGACTATCAATGTCACAAAAATTTGGACAAGAAAAGTAACGAATATTAATTTAAAAATTACATAAAAATATTATAAATTACAATAGTTAACAACTTAAATTATCTAAATATATATTAAAATAACATATGTTGAACTCATGCTAGAATTCGGATGAATCCTAGAAAATATATTCAATCCTTTTATTAAAAATTTTTTATATTAAGATTAAAAAGATAAATAAATATCTTAATGTTCGCCGTGCTGGCGGGTTTCATGCTCCTCTAGTGGCTTTAGATATGTTAGTGGGATATACTTAAATAGTCAAATTCGTGTTTCATGTAACTGATTATATATTATCTTATCTTAGCAGTTGCATGTATATTTTTTCTATCTCATTATTTTTTATTAATTAAATTAATAAGATGTTTTAAATTTGATTATTATCGACATGTTGTTGAGATGACTAAATAATTAAACTTATACTTTATATAGCTGATTGATATTATCTTATCTTATTCGAGCAATACTTTAAAATAGATTTCATACGTTTTAATGGACAAAAATTAGCTTATACATCTGTATCTATAATCTATATCTATAATTTTATAATATATTAAAAGTGTGAAGACCTTAGAAAAGTGATTTGAACTTTTTGTCCTTCATTAAAAGTCTTCACAATTGATAAAATGGTCATTTTACTATTTTTATAGAATTGTTATTTAATTATATTTATTTTATTCTAAACAAAGAGTCCTAAAATATATGATAAGCTTAAAAATTAGGAAGTATAAAAATACATGATACAACACAATATATGGTAAGAATTATTAGAAAATTAAAAATTATTGAGTACTAAAATATATGAAAGAAAAAAAAAGAGACTAAAAAATTGAAAAAAAGGTACACGTTTTTTTGGGCCAAAGTACACCTTAATACTAATTTCCTAGAATAAGCTCAAAAGGAAAGAAATAATTAAAATAAGTAGATAACTTATTACAATTATTCTAAAATTGTTATTGTAATTCTTTAATTTAATTGTCATTATTATATTTGATAATATATTTTTTTAAAAATTATTAATTAATTATTTTTACAAGATTTAAAATTTAAAACTCTACAATATGGGATGAGATATTATGTGAATTAATAATTAAAAGAATTAATCTATATCTATAATCTATAATCTATAATCTATATCTAACTATAATATATTATCTATAATCTATATCTATAATCTATAATATATTAATAGTGTGAAGACCATTAGAAAAGTGATTTAAACTTTTTGTCATTCATTAAAAGTCTACACTTTAGACAAAATCGTCTTTTTACTATTTTTATTCAATTATTATATTATTATATTATAATATTTAAATTAAGAATTTCTATAATATATGGTAAAAAAAAATATTCTTTGAAATTTTTTCCTAAAAAAGCATCAAAACCAATAATTACCCTAAAGTTCCAAGAAAAAAAAAACAAGTTATTTTAATTTTTTAAGGAACCAAAATAGACACATTTTTGTGAAAAGGTATTGGTGATTGGATTTTTTTTTTTCCATTAAATTGATACCATAACTAATTTTTTCCTTTTTGCAACATAAAAATAAAAATCTTCCATATTTAGGAAAATCTTTTTTGTAGAAAAAGGTATTGAAGATTTTTTTTTTTTACAACAATATAATAACATTTTCACAATATACAATTTATTGACAGTCAGGATGAACGCGGACGGCATGCTTAACACATCCAAGTCGGATGGAAAACACGGAAAACAATGTTTTCAGTAGCGGACGGGTGAGGAACGCGTAAGAACCTGCCCTTGGGAGGGGAACAATAGTTGGAAACGATTGCTAATACCCCGTAGGCTAAGGAGCAAAAGGAGGAATTCGTCTGAGGAGGGGCTCGCGTTTGATTAGCTAATTGGTGAGGCAATAGCTTACCAAGACGATGATCAGTAGCTGGTCCGAAAGGATGATCAGCCACACTGGGACTGAGATACGGCCCAAACTCCTACGGGAGGCAGCAGTGTGGAATTTTCGCAATGGGCGAAAGCCTGACGGAGCAATGCCACGTGGAGGTATTAATAGAGTGAAGACCCTTAGAAAGTGATTTAAATTTTTTGCCTTTCATTAAAAGTTCACATTTTAGACAAAATCGTAATTTTACTATTTTTATTTAATTTTTATATCATTATATTATAATATTTAAATTAAGAATTTCTATAATATATGGTAAAAAAAATATATCCTTTGAATTTTTTTTCTAAAAAAGCATCAAAGCCGATAGTTACCCTAAAGTTCCAAGAAAAAAAAAAACAAGTTATTTTAATTTTGTAAGGAAAAAAATATACACGTTTTTGTGAAAAGGTATTGGAGATTGGAGTTTTTTTTTTTTCATTAAATTGATACCATAACTAATTTTTTCCTTTTTGCAACATAAAAAAAAATCTTCCATATTTAAAAAAATCTTTTTGTGGGAAAAGGTATTGAAGAATTCTTTTTTTTCTACAATAATATAATAACATTTTCACAATGTACAATTTATTGGCAGAGATATTCTAATAACTATTTTTTTTATGAGCTCTAAAGGTGTCATCTACAATCACAAAAGGTTAAGTTTAATTGTATTGTTTTAATATTTCAATTATCGTATTGTTTTGTTGTAGTTTCTGTTATGTTCAAGTCTATATGGGATGAATATTTGGTCCGACTTCGAAAAATTTGCGTTGTAATATTCTTGAAAACATCAGTTTTTGTTTTGTTATTATTTGTTGTTTTTTGTTTTGTTATTATTTGTTTTTTTTTTCAAGTGATAGATTACCGCTGGATCGGGCTTTGAGGACTTTTCTTAATGTTAGGATTTAATCACACTATTATCATATATCGATTATCGTATTGTTTTATTGAGATTATAGTGGTAGGTGAATGTGCGGTCAGGCTTTGAGGATTTTTTGTGTTAAGGTTAGATTTAATCAATTTACTTTGTTGTGGTTTCTGATCTATTACTAGCTGTTGTTTTTATTATTATCCATGATGTGATAGTTCACATCACAGAAGACAATCAGGATATTAATACTTCACATATGACTTGACATGAAGCACACATGCAAAATACGTACATTTGACTAGTATATTAAAAATGTGAAGATCCTTAAAAAAAATGATTTTAACTTTTTGTCTTTCGTTAAAAGACTCTCTTTTAAACAAGATGTCTTTTCACTATTTTCTTTAATTTATCATTTAATTATTTTCATTATATTAACTACAATCATAAAATATATGAGACTCCTAAAATGTAGGGAAGGAGAATCAATTAATATTTTTCTTTGTACAGATCAATTAGAAAAATACTCCTAAAATATGATAGAAAAATATTCTTAAAATAAGACTCTATTAAAGAAATATTTCCATAAATATTGAAAAATACTTCTACAAATATTGAGATCTCAACTTATTCACTATTTTTGTCAACATAATAGAATTCAACGTGCGCGCGCGCGTATATATATATATATATATTTCATCAAAACTAAAGCTTTATGATTACTATTGTATTATTTTGTTGTAGTTTACAAGTCGTAGATGAATTTACAGGCGGTAGATGAATGTCGGTCGGCTTTGAGAATTTTCTTTAGATAAATGTTAGGTTTAATTGTATTTTCTTATATCTCTGTTTTGAGATTTTTTTTTGTGTAAAGGTAAAGTTTAGTTGTATTATTTTGATCTCTATTGTCGTATTATTTTATTATAGTTTACAGGTAGTAGATCAGTGTTGGACGACTTTGAGGAAATTTTTGTGTAAAAATTAGATTTAATTATATTGTTTTGATGTTTCTATCATCATATTGTTTTGTTGCAATTTAATGGTGGTAGATGAATGTTGATCTGTTTTAAAATTTTTTTGTAAGGTTAGGTTTAATTAAATTAATTCTCCAAAAGATGTTGAATTTAATTATTGTATTCATTTTTATTATTTAAACAAATATACTATTTAGTGTAACGTTTGAACGCAGTAAAGTGATGTACACGCGCGAGATGCGTACACCGGAACTAGTTAAATAAAAGAAGCCCTGCTCCGGTAATAATGGTTTTTATTGAGAGGGAAATTTTCTTGATTACATCACCAATGCAGTGTAAGATAATTAGGAAATATTCAATAACTTGATTTTGTAATAATAAGGTCAATTACATACAGTTCTAATTTTGCTAATTTTTTTTCTAGTTAATCAAATCTTGCATTGCATATGTTACATATGACTATGTCCTAATGAGAAAATTATATAAATTTAACTGAGAATTCAATAATTACGAAGTATGGTGAAATTGTCACTTACACACTTAAAACTATGTTAGAGCCGTATTACCCTTCAATTTGTTTTTTTTTTTTTTCATATTATTTACCATTTTGAACTTAATTTTTAGAATTATTAACCCACACTAAACTTTATACCACAGACATGGCCTAGTCTAGGCGCGTGTATAAGTGCTATTGACCAAGATAGAACCATGACCTTTGACCCATAAAAGTGACACTTTATTACTTGAACTAGATAGTGCTTTGGCATTATGAATGACAGATTTAATATTTTACTATATTAGTCTCTATATATAGAACATGCTTAGCAAAAAAAAAAAAAATTAAAAATGATATGCTCGAGATCGAACCCAAGACCTATTATCCCAAAAAGTGGTGCTCGTGACAGATTTAATATTTACTATATCAGTCTCGATATATATAGAACATTACTTAACAGAAAAAAGCATATAAAACAATATGCTGCTGCCCGAGATCGAACCCACGACCTATTACACAAAAGTGGCACTTTGCCACTTGCACTAGATAGTGCAAATATTTTAATATATTAGTCTATATATATAGCTATATATATAGAGTTTCGTCAAAATTTGCGGGTATAGATCCGCCCCTGGTCTTGATATCATATTTCATTTGTTCTTTCAGGCTCAAATCGATCGGACCTTATCGTCTTTAAAGTCTAAATTCCTTTATGGGTGGTTGGATTTTCACGTTATTATTTGTAATTTATACACTTTAACGGAGCATCAATTTTTTGGTTCTATTTATAGCTGAAAATATTCTTTGCATCTAATATGCAAGAAAGGTTGTAGACTTCTTTTATTTGTTTCAATATGCTCTATGTAGAATGCTTAGGCTTGACTTAATTACTTATGCAAAATCCTTGAGTAGTTGATGGTGAAAATGAAAAATACAAAAAAAAAAAAAAAAAAAAAAGTCTAGAAGGGTAAATAATATGAAAAAAATACGTCTAGGGGAAATAATATGAAAAAATAAGTTTA
This sequence comes from Capsicum annuum, assembly GCF_002878395.1. Taxonomy (NCBI): domain Eukaryota; kingdom Viridiplantae; phylum Streptophyta; class Magnoliopsida; order Solanales; family Solanaceae; genus Capsicum; species Capsicum annuum. Next base: position 241,120,192 of record NC_061113.1, read on the forward strand.
GAGGTAATAGGACTTTCACATAGTTTTAGATTTGTTTCTACGCCTTATCCTTTCTAGTTGTTTTCCATATTTTTTTTAAGGTAAAAAACTTTAAATGTTCTACCAAAAGAAGCATCTCTATAAATTGAGTTTTACTAATAATATTTTTTTATGGTAAAAAGCTTTAAGTTTTCTACCAAAAGATGCATCTCTACAATTTGAGATTTACTAACTATATATCTTTTATGGTAAAAAGCTTTAAATTTTCGATCAAAAGATACATCTCTGTAATTTGAGATTGACTAACTAAAGTTGAACATCTTGATTCGATTTATTACTATAGTTGACACTTGACACAAGCAAATTGGCAAGCTAATGTAATAGCCTAAACTAGAAAGTAATATTAAGTAAATGGTGGTATTAGATTATGAAATACTTTTGAAATACAACCAAAATAAGGTAACAAAAGATCTGAAGATTACACAACTGAATACTATATATACACCTCCCCATATGTCATGATAATTGCAAGTCAGAGGAGAGAAATACCATTTGATAAGAGAGAAGAAAATGGCTCCAATATTGAAGGATGAGGTAGACATAGTGATACCAACCATAAGGAGCTTGAACTTCTTGGAGAACTGGAGGCCATTCTTTGAGCCATACCATTTGATCATCATCCAAGATGGAGATCCCACTAAGGTGATCGGGGTCCCTAAGGGCTTCGACTATGAGCTCTACAATCGCAATGACATCAACCGCATTCTTGGTCCCAAGGCCAATTGCATCTCCTTCAAGGATGGTGCCTGTCGTTGCTTTGGTTTCTTGGTTTCCAAGAAGAAGTTCATTTATACCATTGATGATGACTGCTTTGTAAGTACTTCCTCTTAATTGTTGCGTGTGCGTAGAGATATTTAGCATGTGTTCTACTTTGTCTGTGGAAGATTGATTTTTGTTGTGATAAAGGTGGCGAAGGATCCTACTGGGAAAGATATAGATACGTTAACACAGCATCTTGACAATCTGACGAAACCATCCACACCCTACTTCTTCAACACTCTGTATGATCCTTACAGAGAAGGTGCTGATTTCGTTCGCGGGTATCCCTTTAGCTTGAGGCAAGGTGTTCCAACAGCTGTCTCTCATGGACTCTGGCTTAACATCCCTGATTATGATGCCCCCACTCAGCTCGTCAAGCCTCTGGAGCGTAACACCAGGTCAGTTCATTATAGCGTCTACTTTATGTAGAAATGCTCTCGTTCGCAGTACTTTTTGCTCAATAATGATAACTTTCTAGTGTTGGATCAAACAGGTATGTGGATGCTGTGATGACAATCCCCAAAGGGACTCTCTATCCCATGTGTGCTATGAACCTCGCATTTAACAGAGAACTTATTGGCGCTGCTATGTATTTCGGGATTATGGGTGAAGGCCACCCTCTTGGCAGATACGATGATATGTGGGCTGGTTGGTGTACCAAAGTATGATAATCTGTTTCCTGATTGTTTAAATTTGTTAGACCGCGCGATGTTGAGATAGTCCTCCACTTTTGTTTGACGCGAAAATGTACATTTAAAATGCAGGTGGTGTGTGATCATTTGGGTTATGGTGTGAAGACGGGGCTGCCATACTTATGGCACAGTAAGGCTAGCAATCCATTTGTGAACCTGAAGAAGGAATACAAGGGGTTGTTCTGGCAGGAAGAGATGATTCCCTTCTTCCAATCTGTTGTCTTACCAAAAGAATGCACCAATGCTCAACAGTGCTATCTCGAGCTCGCTAAGCTGACCAAGGAAAAGCTTGGTCCAATTGATCCCTATTTCCACAATTTTGCTGATGCTATGGTTGCCTGGATTGAGGCCTGGGAAGAATTCAACCCACCAGCAAACGCCAAGACTGAATCTGTTTAGTCGCCAAGTTCATTTCGTCTCCTGATGAATCTTGAAACTTTATCTTTATCGCTTTCATTCTAGTCTACGGCAGCAGGTTAGTTGTTGCTGTATCTGTTTTCTTTTTCTGTTTGCTTAGTAAATACAGCAGCAGGTTAGTTGTTGCTGTATCCGTTTACTTCTTCAGTTCGCTTAAGAAATAAACGATGAATTTCCTTTTTATGTCCTGGCATTGTTATAGTAGCATTATCTCATAGCGTATTGCGTCTACTGACTAAACAAATCGAAATGCCATCAACTTTTTCCAAACCATTACTCAAATCTAATTAGAAACAAAAGATCCCAACAACAAAATCTGCAAGTTTAACAAGTCGAAAAATTGAAACCAACCAGAATATATCATAAAAGCTCATGTTGGGAGTGGAATAACTTCTACTTCCTTTCCTGCTATCAAGAAACTGCCTTGTGTAAACGCCGATAGAGTGATTGCAAAAATAGCCATAGCAAGCAACCATAAACAAGTTCTATAACGCCATCTCTTCCGTTCCAGCAGATTCATTGGCGCTCTTTCATTCCCTTCAATCATCCTAATTTCGCCATCTTCTGATGCTTTTGCAGTTGACGAGCAAGAAATCAAAGAATCATCACCAACATTCTCAGTATTCTTGTTGCCAAGCAAAACAACACTATCATTGCATACTTCATTTTCACTGATTACTTCTTGTGAAGTAGTTGTTGTTGTTATAGAACTTTTCTCATCACTAATGTCTCCGAAAAGGCGCCTTCCTTTAAGTTTACCACTGGCTAAGGCAGTCTTTCTGTCCCTTATAATTTCTTCAACAACCAAATCATTCTTCTTTTTCAATTTCCAACTAACCCCTTCTTCTATTGGTGATTTGTTGTTCTGCAATGAAGACATTAGACTTCTTGGTGATTTTTCAAGAAGTTTATAAAAATCCAGTGAAGTACTAGTACTAGAAGAATCTGATTTTGCAGTAATCTGAGGAAGATTTGGTTTCTTTGATCTTTTAAAAATGGCCCAATCTTTTTCAAGATTGATTAGCTGTTGATAAAGTGCTCTATTTGCACTTTCTTTTGATATTTTCATCATGATATTGTGTTCTTTTTCTGTATTGTGACAATTCTTTGCTTTTTAGATTGTGGGGTTTCTAGAGTTTTTTACTTTGAAAAAGTTGGAAAAATTAGTTTGTTTTTTTTTTCAAGGAAAGAAGGATTGTCTGTTGTTATGAGATTAAATAGGGATTTAAGACTAATCATCTTGTCTTCTGGTTTTTGAAATTTGATTTTGTGATAAGAGTGGTTAAACGTGTTAACGAGTTTAAAGGTTTAATTAACTACAATAATCTTTGGTAATTTTCTAACTCAAACGAATGGACTTGTAATTCTATAACAGCACTTTTGATTTATTCGACTTTGGACTTTTTAAAAATATCATGGAAAATTTTCATAAAAACACAACTTTAGTTTGAAAATTACTAAAAATCTCTTCAGTTTAAAAAAATTTCAAATATCTCAACTTTTATTAATTTAGGTTAAAAATTGAGATACATCCTAAAACACTTTTTTTTTTTCAATTTTAACTTTACCAAATCTTCCTATATTATGGCTACATTAATGCCAAAATTTTGGTCTCAATTTTATCTCACAATTTTCTTTTCTTCTTCTTCTTCACATTTTTTAATTAAGGTATTTTTTTTTTACCTAAATTCATCTTTACTTTCTTCGTGTTATGTTCAATGGTTTTTCTCAAAAATCAAAAACAACATCATATCTCTTTAGCTCACCCAAATGATTGTTTGGAGATTCTTGTTAAGGATAATGATGTTTTTTGTGGTCGAGTTATGGGTAAAGTTACTATTTCGGTGAAGAAAATTATCCCCGATGAGGTTATTTTCGACTGATTTTTCGTTATTGATACTTCAGAGAAACCTTTTAATCCAATAATATTTTGTTGAGCGAAGAAAAAAATCAATTGGAATCTCCGACAAAAGATGATACGGTGACCAACGGATTTAAAGTCATTCATCTTTTCGAGAAAGAAAAAATCCAACTACACTCACCTTGGTAATACTCTCTAATCATCAATTTAATGAGGAAAAAAGTTGTGCATCATTATCTCAAAACAAAAATTCAAGATCTATGGAAACCTTCAAAGCAATTTCGTATATATGTTGTTCTCTATATTTGTTGTTGTATGTATCTCTTGTTCTTTAAGTTTTAGTGACATAGACACATTGAAGATACATGTTAGTAAACTTAAAGATATATATTGTGTACGAGTTTGTTTTGTATGTATCTCACACTATTTTTTGTTTTGATTCAAATATTTATACCAAAAATACATATTCTGTAAAACAACAGATACATTTTAATCTTTTGTATTTCTGATTCTGTATTACTATGAATTTATGTATCTCTTGTTATTTCAAATCTGGGTAGTTTCAGGCCTAGATAAATATTTACACATACATGATACTTTTTCAATATCTTGTATCTGTTGTCATCTGTTTAAGTTTTATATGTATCTCTTGTTTTTTAGTTTTAGTGAAATCACCATACTATTTAAGTTTTATATGTATCTCTTGTTTTTAAGTTTGGGAAAAGGCATCGTTTCCACCTCAAACTATACCCGAAAAGTTGAAGCCACACTTAAACTATACTAGTGACCTATTACACACCTAAACTATAAAAAAGTGAAACAATTTACACCCTGTCAGGCTACCACCACTTGCATGTGGTGTAGTGTTTTACATGCGCTGCCACGTCAGCACTACGTCAGTAAAAAGTATCACTTTTTTATAGTTAAGGTGTGTAATAGGTCACTTATATAGTTTAGGTGTGGATTCGACTTTTCAACTATAGTTTGGGGTGAAAATGATGCCTTTTCCCTTAATATTTTTAGCCGTTTACGTTTGTTATTTAATAGGCTGGACGCGCCTAAAATAAGTGTAACATACGCGCCTTAGAATGGGGGTCGCGGGGAGGTAATAATATCACTTTTATATAGTTAATGTGTGTAATAGGTCACTTATATAATTTAGATGTGGCTCAGACTTTTCTTATATAGTATGGGGTGGAAATGATGCATTTTCTAGTGAAATCACCATACTAAAGATATTAGTAAGCTTAAAAATACATATAGTGTATGAGGGCTATGTTATATTTATATGAATCTAGCATTATTTTATTTTATTTTAATTTTATTTTTATTTTTTTTTGAATTCAATTATTTAGCGCTTGTACGTTATATCGTTAATCCAAACACCGAAATGACATAACAACACTGATATATTCATTGCAATTACTTCAAACAAAATCAATAAAAAACAATAAAAAGATCGTAGGAATCATTTATAACTGAAAACAAAATATGAAAGAACTTTTGTTTAAAAATGTGGAATAACAAGAGATACATATATATATCTAATTTATATATAAGAGTGTTTTGTTACATCAATATATATATACAAGAGTGTTTTGGAGAATAAGACTCCAAAATCATTACTGATAAGGACTCCTAATTTAAAACAACTGCACCACTCAACAAGTAAAGTCCTAAATAAACAACTATATACAAATAGACATTCACTCGAACACCTATGTTACATTATCCTTACATAAAATATATCACCAATAAAGACAAAAAAGAGTTATTTGGTTAGTGACTTTGTTGAGATTCTTGATGTCACTTATCTATTTGTTCATGGGTCGAAAACAACTAAAAATATTACATGGAATTTAGCGTCTTTTTGTATCTATTTAACCTTCTTCTTTTCCTTTTTTTTAAACGAGAATAATATCAAGGAAAAATTACCTAAACGAATCTGTAGGATCTATCTCACGTTAGTTATATGTATTTTCAACGACAATATATTAAAGAATTAAGATGTATTTTGTCGTACAGAAAAAAAATTAAAGAGATACATATATATACAATCATGCACAATATGTATCTTTAACACTACTGTATTTTTGGTATACTGATATCACTAAAATTAAAACACCAAGAGATATATATATATACACAACCTGAACCGGAGATACAAGATGAAGGAAAAATGTATCTAGTTGACCAAATATGTATCTGAGCCTACTAAAATAACAAAAAATAGAATTATCAATTTTATGTTACATGTATAATTGAATAAACAAGACACAAATAACTACTTTTGTAACGTTAAACAAGATACAAATTTTTGTAATGTTAAACAAGATACAAATTTTTTTTGTCAGATCTCTTTTCGCATAAATAAGATATAAATCTTTTTTGTCAGATCAGTTACAATGAATGCTCAATGGCATATCATGTCATAACTGAAATAACAGTACACTTATCCTTGTAGATTTGTCCAACCTTAACTTCACTATTTTTGCAACCTGTAATGATCCTGTTCCCCTTCATATCGAACAACGACAACGAAAGGGGTTTAGGTGATTATGGTATAATATCGTTAATCCAAACGGCGGAATGACGTAAGAACACTGAAATATTCATTGCAATTGATGAAAAAAATCAACAAATAAAAAAAGAAGAGGTCCTACAATTTTTTTTTGATGGAACGTATGAACTTTCATTGCAATTGATGAAAGAAAATCAACAATTAAAAAAAAAAAAGTCGTATGAATTTTTTTTGGTGGAACGTATGAACTTTTTGCAACCTGAAAACTGATTATAGAAAGGTTCTTATTTAAAATGGTGTAATAACAAACTAATTACCATATATCGTGAGATATTATTTAGTTTTTACTATAATTAGTTAGGTTAATTGCTATATTAATGTTTGTTTAGTTGTTACATCCCTTAAAACATGCTAATTAATTTAATTAATCCTTTAAAACATGCTAATTAGTTTAACTAATACATGTATCTGTAGGATTTATTTAACTTAACTTATATGTATCTTCAAAGGCTAAATGTTGGGATTTAATGAAATTTTGAAAATAGTTGGGATTTTTAGTAAATACTAGTAAACATGTCATTATATAGGTAATTTTTACAAATATCATTGTGTGTGTGTTTTGGCATGGACTTATCTAGTGTCATTCACGTGAACTCATTAATTTTTATTCAAATTATATATATATAATAAAAAATCAGTTAATATCTAAAATATTTGATTGTGAATTCAGTTATTATTGTTATATCAACTTGATATCGTAGTAGCAATCTGTAAACTTCAAATTTGAACTCGTCTTTGCGTGTTGGATCCTTAAATTGTAATACTGCATTTTAGAGGTTACTTAGGTTCTCCCTTCGTTTTCCATTCGTATTGATTGACCCCTATGGACTTCGTACATTCATTAAGAAATCAATAAACAAAGATGTGTTTTACATATTTACTCTGATAAGTCTTTTAAAATGCAATAATAAATGCAATGATTAAATATTAAAATGTGGTACATATTATTCCATCTCATGTATTACGTCTAGAACATTGAGTATTTACGCATCATTCAATAATTTAAAAAATATGGATGTATTTAGTATTCCTATCAAGGATAAAATGGAAAACACGTGTATAAAATACTCTTGGACAACTAAATTAAAATAAATATTTTTAAAAAGAAGATCAATTAATCTATATATATTATAAAGCAGAGGACGAAGGAATGAGAAGAAGCCAAGTGGCAAAATTAATGAGAAGCCACGTGTAAGTTTTTAGGACAAATTATAAATGTTGTAAGAAAAATTTGAATTGAAAATTTTGAATTAATTAAAAATATAAATTCAAATATAAGTGACAATAATTACTAGGTAAATAGTTCAAATTACTGCAAAGATTTTTCTATAACCTATCCAATCAGACCCCTATTCTCTTAAAATTTTGCATAAAATCAGCGAATAATAGTTCTCTTCCTAAAAATGTGCTAACTATCTCTAATCACATATGAATCCGGTAACTTTTGTGATTTATGTGGGCAAATTTAAAATATGTGTTAGAGTAAAATATTTTAATTAAATAAATATTTTGAATTTGGAATTGAAAATGGTGACGCTGATCCATTTATTTATCTAAATTGAGAAATAAAAATTTAAAAAACTTAGAATCACGTACTATTATCACTAACTTTATTATTATTATTATTATTATTATTATTATTATTATTATTATTATTATACAAGAAGACTGCTAGTGAGGTGTTGGGTATGTCCAGGGGCCGGGCCGATCATTGTCGGGGGGATTGGTGGTGGAATGAAGAAGTTAAGAAGAAAGTGGAGACTAAGAAGAAGGCATATGCTAAGTTGGGTGAGAGTAAGGATGAAGATGAGAAGCGGGCTAATAGGGAGGAATACAAGATAGATAGGAAAGAAGCTAAGTTGGCAGTTACGGCGGTTAAGACGACAGCGTTCGAGAGATTGTATGCGGGGTTAGAAGAGAAAGAAGGGGAAAAGAGGTTGTTTAGGCTTGCAAAGGCTAGGGAGAGGAAGGGTCATGACCTCGATCAGGTGAAGTGTATTAAGAGGGGGGGATGGTAGAGTATTGGTGGAGGATGATCACATTAAGAAGAGATGATAGTCGTACTTTGATAGGTTATTGAATGACGAAAGGGATAAAGATATTGTGTTAGGGGAGCTGGAGCACTCAGAGGACTGTCGTGATTTCAGTTATTGTAGACATTTTAAGGTATAAGAGGTTAAAGAAGTTGTTCGCAGGATGAGTAGGGGTAGGGCAACGGGGCCTGATGAGATTCCTGTAGACTTTTGAATGTTTTCTGACGAAGCGGGTTTTAGGTGGTTGACTGAATTATTTAACAACATTTTCAAGTCGATAAAAATGCCCGAGGCTTGGAGATAGAGTACAACGATCCCTCTTTATAAGAACAAGGGTGATATTCAGAGCTGCAATAACTATAGGGATATTAAGTTATTGAGCCACACAATGAAGATTTGGGAGAGAGTGGTCGAGTTGAGATTGAGAAAGATAGTGTCTATCTCGAAAAATCAGTTTGGATTTATGCCCGAGCGCTCGACGACGGAGGCGATTCACCTAGTGCGAAGACTGGTGGAGCAGTATAGGGAAAGGAAGAAGGATCTGCACATGGTGTTTATCGACTTAGAGAAGGCGTACGACAAAATCCCTAGGGAGGTTCTTTAGAGATGTTTGGAGGTGAGAAAGGTCCCCGTGACGTATATCAGAGTAATCAAGGACATGTCTAATGGAGCCAAGACTCAGGTGAGGACGGCGGGAGGAGACTCAGAACATTTCCCTGTCGTGACAGGGTTGCACCAGGGATCTACTCTTAGCCCGTTCTTGTTTGCTTTGGTGATGGATGTGTTGACGTGGCGTATTAAAGGAGAGGTACCTTGATGTATGCTTTTTGCAGATGATATAGTTTTGATTGACGAGATGCGGGGAGGGGGGTGAATGATAAATTAGAGGTGTAGAGACATACCCTTGAATCTAAAGGGTTTAGGTTGAGCAGGAGCAAGACAGAATATTTGGAATGCAAGTTTAATGACTTGAGGCAGGAAGACGAGGTGGTAGTAAAGTTGGATTCCCAGGCAGTGTGTAAAAGGGATAGTTTCAAGTATTTTGGGTCCACGATTCAGAGAAATGGTGAGATTGACGAGGATGTCTCCCACCGAATTGAGACGAGATGGATGAAGTGGAAGTTCACCTCGGGGGTGTTGTGTGATAGGAAGGTACCGCCTAAGCTTAAAGGAAAATTCTACAGGGTGGCAGTCCGTCCGTCCATGTTGTATGGAGCGGAATGTTGGCCAGTCAAGAACTCTCACATTCAAAAATTGAAGGTGGCGGAAATGCGGATGTTGCATTGGATATGTGGGCTTACTAGGGGTGACAGAGTTTGAAATGAGACTATTCGGTAAAAGGTTGGAATGGCTTCGGTGGAGGACAAGATGCGAGAAGCCCGTTTGAGATGGTTCGGACATGTGAAGAGGAGGGGCACGAATGCCCTAGTTCGTAGGTGCGAGAAGCTTGCTTTGGATGATTTTAGGCGGGGTAGGGGTAGGCCGAAGAAATATTGGAGAGAGGTTATCAGGCGGGACATGGAGTAGTTACAACTCACAGAGGACATGAACCTAGATAGGAAGATCTAGAGAACGCGGATTAGGATAGAAGGCTAGTGCCATTTTAGGTCGCTGGGATAGGGCATTACTTGGTAGGGTATTATTCTTGTTATGACACCTTTTTGTATGCTTTATTACGAGTTTGTTTACTGCTCTTTGATTATTATTCCTTGTGGGTGGCGTAGGTATGTACTGTCATCTTGTTCCATGCTTTATTAAGGATTTGTGTATTATTCCGTGTCTTGAGCCGGGGTCTATCGGAAACAGCCTTTCTACTTCTTCGGAGGTAGTGGTATGGACTGCGTACATCTTACCCTCCCAGACCCCACTATGTGAGAATATACTGGGTTTGTTGTTGTTGTTGTATTATTATTTATTTATTTATTTATTATTATTATTATTATTATTATGAAAGCTTAAAAAACTAAAAGATAAGCATCACCTAAGACAAGATAACAATATGGTAATTGTTCCTCTGGTGAATGGAAAAAACTCTGTGGCCAGTTCCCTACCGCTTAGTGCGCTGACCGCAGGAACGGAGGATTAGTCTCACGCTTGCCGACTGTGGAAATACCTTGGGAAGCCAAAAAAAATTAATATATATGGTAATTGTTATTATTATCATTACCTAATCATCAATATCTATAAAGTTAAAAAAAAAAATTAAATTAAAAGATGAGCATTGTAATAGTGGAAAGCTACTGCAGAATGTTGTTGTTAATAGTATATTATTATTATTATTATAATAATAATAATAATAATAATAATAATAATAATAATAATAATCACCGTAACACAAGATAACAATATGGTAATTGTTATTATTATCATTACCTAATCATCATTATCTAAAAGGCTAAAAAAAAATAATTAAAAGATAAGTATTGTAGTAGTAGAAAGCTAATGCAGATTGTTGTTGTCAATATTATTATTATTATTACTATTATTATTATTATTAATAATAATAATAATAGAGATATTTGAAATTAGAGACATTTGAAATTCAAAATATTAAATTTAAAAAAAAAAAAAA
>NC_061113.1:241131245-241142851 GCF_002878395.1 Capsicum annuum
ATAATAATAATAATAATAATAATAATAATAATAATAATAATAATAGTAGTAGTAGTAGTAATAGTAGTAGCAGCAGCAGCATTTTAATAAAAAAATTTAAATTAAAAAATTAGAGATATTTGAAATTCAAAATATTAAATTTAAAAAAAAAAAAAAAGAAATTGTCATTAGATTGAAACTAAGAATCTAATATTGATGAGTTCTAAATGAACTCTAACTATTCATAAATTTCTTTCTTTTAATATTTTAAAATATATTTGAGTTCATTTGATTTAAATATTATCAAAAATAAAAAACACAATGATAAAAAAAATAGTAGTAGTACGTAATATGTGTTGTAGTAGTTGATGATGATGATGATGATGATGATGACGATGATGATGATGATGATGATGATGATGATGATGATGATAGTGGTGTTAGTAATATACCATTAATAATAATAATAATAATAATAATAATAATAATAATAATAATAATAATATGACAACAAATTTAATAGTAGTACAATAATAATTTTTGGATTAAAGTATTAAATTTATTTTAATTTAAAAATTAAAAATTATAGATATTTGAATTTAAAAATATTAATTTTTTTTAAAAAAGAAATTGTCATTAGATTGAAACTAAGAATCTAATATTGATGAGTCCTACTATTCATAAATTTATTTCTTTCAATATTTTAAAATATATTTGAGTTCATTTGATTTAAATATTATGAAAAATAAAAACATAATGATAAAAAAAATAGTAGTAGTACGTAATATGTGTTGTAGTATTTGATAATAATAATAATAATAATAATAATAATAATAATAATAATAATAATAGTGGTCTAAGTAATATACCATTAGTAATAATAATAATAATAACAACAACAAATTTAATAGTAGCGCAATAATAATTTTTTAATTAAAATATTAAATTTATTTTAATTTAAAATTTAAAAATTAGAGATATTTGAATCTGAAAATATTAAATTTTTTTTAAAAAGAAATTGTCATTGGGTTGAAACTAAGAATCTAATATTAATGAGTTCTAAATGATAAAAAAAAAATAGTAGTAGTACGTAATATGTGTTGTAGTAGTTGATAATAATAATAATAATAATAATAATAATAATAATGATAATAATAGTGGTCTTAGTAATATACCATTAAAATAATAATAATAATAATAATAATAATAATAATAATAATAATAACAACAAATTTAATAGTAGTGCAATAATAATTTTTGAATTAAAATATTAAATTTATTTTAATTTAAAAATATTAGATTTTTAGAACGAAAGAAAAAAATTATCGTTAGCTTAAAACTAGGAACCTATAATTGAAGATATCTAATAAACTCTTGCAGTTTCATATACTTATCTCATTCAGTTATAATATATATCTAAATACAATTAATTTAAATATTAAATAAAAGATAAATTAATAAAAATAATAAAAATAGTAATAGCAGGATGTTTTTCAAAACATAAAGAACGTGTATTGCTAATGTTTCGTCATGATTTTAATAAGTCATTAACATAGTAATTTGTAGGGTAAAAATAATAAATAAATAAATAAATAAATAATAATAATAATAATAATAATAATAATAATAATAATAATAATAATATAGTTTAACTATATCCAATTATACATATATTTCGGATAAAAATATATTTTTAGAATAAGCACATTTTTTTATATTTTCAAAAAGAGAATAAAATAAAAAGATAAAAAAAAAAAAAAGACTAAAGAAATACTAACTAAACCTAAACCAGCGTAATCCCTATCCAAATAACTTTTCCATTGTTACGCACGTCACTTCAAACTAACAATTTTTAGTATATTTTATTTTTATCTGTAAAGTTTATTAAAATTAATTAAAATATCAATATAAAATTTATTAATAATTATTTAGTTTGAAACATTTTTATATGAATTGAAATAGCAAGAGAATTTATTTTTTAAAATAAAATTTAATTTTAAAAATTACTTTACGATAAAGATAAAGACAACTAAAAATTAGTAGCTGAATGAATGTTAAATTTTTGAATTTTAAATTTGAATTTTAAATTTGAATTGAAAGTTGCAGATTTTTCAAGAATTTGAATTGGAAACCAACTCTATACAAGATAAAGGCAAATTTTAAATAACTCTTTCTTATATAAATCAATTTCTTGATCAAACTTTTTATTTTATTATCAAAATTCTTTACTTATTCTTTAATTCTACAATCAAATTTGTTTATGATTATGCAACAGAAGGGCTTCCCTTCTTAAATTAGCAATTATGTGTACAATTTATCTTCTACTTAAAGTTTAAATTTAGATTATTTGGTTAGAATTTATTAATAGTTTCTTTATTTGATTGTATAGAGTTAAACTGTCGTAAATTATTTTGTTAAAGAACATGATTAGAATGAAATTATCATAATATATATTGGATGCTGACCTACTTTCTTTGACTGTGCTAGGTTGAAAATTTGGCTACAGGATAACCGCACATACACTTTCAGATAAAATCATATTTTTATTATTTATAAAAAAAAATTCCTTAGAATTTTATTTTTTGTGTAATAATTTTATTTGGTATTGTTGTCTTGCAGAAAAGATCAAAATAATGAAAAGGAGAAAAACGTAGATAATTGCAAAAGAACAAAGTAAAATCGAAAAATTATGACAATGCATGTAAAGCCAGGTAAGTATATTTTGATAACAACCCCATCCAAAAAAATTCAAACAAGTAACGTGTTTTCCTTCTTCTTTTTTAAGCCTCTTTATTGTTTTTTTTTCTTTACTGTTTTATTTGGTCCTCATAGACAAAAATATATAAGGATATGAAGTTTCACCATGAATAAGTTGAGGAAATAATATATTGTTATAATAATATATTTTATAAATAATATTTAATCATTATGAAACATAGTGATTAATGATCCTAAGGAGGTAAAATGTTGTAGTAAAGAAATGTTGTTGTAAACATATTATTTTATTTTATATTTTAAAACTATAATTATATTATACTCTTCAACAATTTAATTTATAGTTCTTTCTTTTTATATTATATTCACTACAAAAAAAATCGCGTTTAGCAAGAGATCGACAACGTTGCTAATCAACAAAAATCCATCGTTAAATTCATTTAGAGACGGATCAGCGACAAAATATTATTTGTTGTTATATTGCGCGTTGCTAACCATTTAGCAACGGAAAAATAAAATTCGTTGCTAGATTTGCAACGGAATAGAGACGTCCTATATCCGTTGCTGTATTTTAGCAACAAATATATTCGTTGTTATATTTATATGTGTCGTTACTAATTTCATGTTGTATTTCGTCATTTTGATTATTTCCTGACCAAATATTTCATTGCTAGTCCGTCGCTAAAAAATCTCAATTTTTGTGACAAAAAATATTTTCCTCAATCCGTTGCAAATATTTTAGTTTGGCAATGAGTAATTTTGTCGCTAAATCTGTCGTCATTACTTTTCTTTCAATATCTTTTTATTTGTATTTTGAATATTAATAGAATATTATAAAATTCTTATAATACCCAATATTCATATAAAAAAAGTCACATATATATAGATAGCAAAATCTTCTTATAATATCCAATATGCATATAAAAGAACCCATAAATATAGATAGAAAAAGTCTAAACATCCTCAATACCAAACATAGCAACATCTAAACACATAAGTATGTCCAAAACATCCTCAATACCTACATCCATCAAGTGTAATTTTTTGTTGCACAATTTTAAACGTTTCAACAAAATAGATCATAAAAAAATAATAAAATAGACCATAAAAAACCAATGCACTGATCGTCAAAAGTATCACAACTGATCAAGATCATTGCAATCATCATTTAAGGAATCAAGATCGTCCAAAGGAGTAGCCGGAGGTGTGACAACTGATCGTGAAGAAACCAACTTCTGTACCTCTTCAATGACAATAGGAAAAAATTAATTTTTAAGTGCGGGAATCAATCGCTTCACAAACTCATCTAAATCCGAATCTGCAGCTGGTACCGATTCATGTGAAGCTGAAGATGAAGTCTTTCCATAAGAAATACACAGAGTTTGGCCGTAGTAGCCTTTGGCTTCAGATCTAAGACCAAATACTCTTCGCTTTTTTTCTCCTTCGGCAACTTGGTAATATGCTTCAATTTGATCAATAACAGATTCTGATAATTTTTTTTCTCATAATATTTCTTCAAATCTTTCCTGTAATAGTGGAAGTCAAATTATAATGGATTGTACTTACAAATGATTAGATACCAAAAAATACTTTAAACTAAAAAATGAGAATTAAGTAAACTACTACATTAAGATTTAATCTTACATAGATGATTCGGGAACGTTCATCAACAAAAGATTTTCCATCATGACCATGTGCGTGAACATGCAAATGTAACTCACTTGGTGTCGAATCTCGACCCATTTCAGCAACCTGTAAAAAAAGTGTTGAGCATTGTACTAGAACAAAACTGCGGGAACATTTCATGTAAGCCATAAATGTTTGTAAAGCCATAATTCAAGTGGAAGGAACGTAGGTGGTCATCATGTAAATATTATTAGTCGCGTGGTCAGAACTATGTTATCCAATTTACATTGTTCTTACTAAGCAATGACTGGAAAGAGATTGCTGAATTTCATTGCATAAAATTACTGAGAACATATGCTAATAATGAACATTTGAAAATTTCCAGTCAAATTCCAGTGTGAAGGTTATATAAGATGAAAACCAATCACATAAAACAGACAAGTAATTTCCAGAATCATAAGATCTTGATTCTACCCAATACATCTCGAAGAACATGTAAATATACGAATCCTCAGTAATATACCACTCTACGACATATAAGCACAGTTTACATTGCAGTTTTTCAGGTTACAAGACAACAACAGAACACAACACACCAAATACATCACAGGAGACAGAAACAGTAAGAAGTGATCAACATTTGAGATAAACAGTAAACATAAACGCAACAATAGCATAACGTTGAACTAAGTTTAGACTGTCTCACAATAAATTACAGTTTAATACTTGAAATATATACTTACAAGTCTCTTTCAGTACTCTTCAATTGAGATAGATCCTCATGTGTGAGTTCCAACAGCGACTTCTTTGCCTCCACGGCGATTCTGTGCATTTATTTTGGACTTTTCAACACACTTTGGATCTGTTCAAAGTCCCTGCCAACTTTCCCAGACATCTTCATGTATAAAATCTTGCCTAATCCCTTTCTTTTTTATTTTAGCAATGAAATTTCTATACATAGTTGCTGCCTTACTCTGTCAGTGTTTCTTTACTGCAGCATCAGTAATGGAAGAATCCCAATAGAATTGTTTCTGAAATAAATTTCCAAGATAACACATTAATATCGTATTTATAAAAATGAGTACACTTTACAAAATCAATTAGGATGAAGATGTATACCTTGAATTCCCCAAAATAGCCATCTTTTATGTCACATGAGACACCTTTCCAATTGACTCCATTGTGATCAAGTTCACTTTTGAAAGACTCGTGTATCCTATTGGAGCATGCTTTAGAAGGTTGCAATCTGTATCAATGTGAAGACATTATTTAGAGGTTACTATAAATAAAAAATAATATGTAATAATAATAGACAAGAAATGGACTAACCCTACAGAAGTTATAGTAACAAGGGTTCGCACATGGCTCCGATTGGAATTACTTTCTCTATTTGTGTTGCTACGAGATATGTCCTCACCTACTTGGTTGGTTTGTGAATACGTACCTACAGTTGTTGGGTTGGTCTGATTTGGAGTAGTAGGAGACGTACTACCATGATTAGAAGTTGGAGCACCTACGCCACCGACTGTTTGTGGCGCAACTGTAGGAGTGGGAATAGTAAGCATGTTTGCAGTATGAACAGGCATATTAGTCCTAGCTACTGACTTGCCCGCACTCCCTATGCTTCCTTGACCTGTACCTCTTCCTCGAGTCATATCTATTAAAAAAATTATACTTGTTAAAGTGGAAAGAAGATGCAAATTTTGCACAAAAAGTCACAACATCATATAATATTCTAATTTTGAAATCCTATCCAACAAAATACCTCACAGCAACATACCTCACAGTCATTCTGGAATCCCATGTAACATTGGAATACTCACATCAAGAACCAAGAATAGATCAAGAACCACCAACATAATACAAACCACCAAAATACTCACAACAAGAACCACCAACAGATCAAGAATCGCCAACAGAACCACCAAAATACAACAAAATACTCCCATTATAATTCTTCCCATAAGAACTCCTCCCAAATGAAGAACCAACAACAGAACAAAAACCACCAACAGAATCACCAAAATACTCACAACAAGAACTACCAACAGATCATGAACTACCAACAGAACCACCAAAATGCTACAGAATACTCCCATTATAATTTTGTCCACAAGAACTCTCAAATAAAGAACCAACAACAGATCATCAACCAGAAAAAAATAAAACATATATATATATGTAGACAGAAAGCAGACCAGAAGTTGATTATGTTCAGCCATTTTTAAGGATGAAGTCAATTAGTTAAGACGCTCACCTATTTGGTTTCTTAGAGTAGATGTACCTTCTCTTGTTCTGTTGATTTGGTTTAGAGCAGCCGGAGATGATTCAGGAGTTGTATGGTTGCTACCATCACCAGAAGTTTAAACCGTTGATCTAATTTGAGAAATCAATGGTTGAACTTGATTTGTATTATTTTGACCACCTATGACATTAGCTTGAGAAGTAACAATAGCAGGAGTGGGAACAGTAGGTACGTTTGCAGTGGCATCATTATTACTCCTAACTGCAGACTTGCCTCCACGCCCTGTGCTTCTGCGACCTCGACCTCAACCTCTAGCCATATCTATAAAAAAACTGTATTAGTTAAAGTGGAAATAATATGCAAACTTAATAATACCAAGAGAAGCAAACAACAATATATAGATAAGGTATTAGAAAATGTAAAAGCACAGTTGTAGCCTAAAAAAATGAATGAGAAATGAAAGAGTCAAAAATTGAGAAGTAGAGCATAAAACCAGTTGAAACATCAAGTTTTGTGTAAACAACGAGACAAAAAAAATGATACTAGTTCGACAAAATGGCTTCTCACAAAATAAAAATAAGATACAATAACATATTTTTTATCAAGCACTAATCGCTATCTGTATTTTCTTCCAAATCTTCCTCTTCATCTTCCTCAGTTTCCTCAGTTTCATACTCTTCTTCTGTAGCATCCTCTTGGTTGCCATGATGTTCTTGTAATAAACCATCATCAGTGACTTCATCCATTTCAATTAATCCATCATTTGCATCATGTAAGCGTATGCTTTCATCTGTGGTAACATTCATGTCTATCTCACAGACTTGAACTTCTCCAACTTGAAAGTTCCTCTGCCGCTGTCTCAATTTCCTCATCGGATAATTCAACAACATTTCAAGGTTTGATCTTCAATACAACTACCCAATCGTCCTTGTCCTTTTTCTTGCTAGGATAAGACACATAACACACTTGAGTTGTTTGCATTGCCAGAATAAAAGATTCATATTTTTTATATCGACGACGATGGTTAATATCAACCAATTTATACTGATTATGCTTTTTAACACCAACATTCATAGTTGGGTCAAGCCATTCATATTTGAATAGCACAGTTCGCTTTAAAGGTGTTTTGCGGTATTCCATTTCTATAATCTCTTTTATCCGCCCGTAGAAATCACCAAAAGTTGGATCTAAAATACAAACTCCACTGTTCATTATTGATCTTGCTCTACCATGAAAATCCGTATGAAACTTGTATCCATTAACAAAATACACCGAATGAGATGTAGCGCCTATCAATGGTCCACGACCAAGACTACATAGGAATTCATTCTCAATATGATTGAGCAGGACCTATTTAGAAGATTATAAAATTTAGTTCAATTTCATAAGTTAATTTAAGTGCATAATTGTATAAAAGATCTTAATTTTTGAAGTCTTACATATTGCTTGAACCATATAGAGAAATCTACTTCAAGGCTCTCATTTATTTGATCTTGAGAGACATTTGGAAATTCTTCTTGCAAGCGTTACACAAACATACTTCATTTAAAGAAAAAAGATTTCAATTTCAAGTCATGATTTATGAATATGCTTATAAAATTAAGTTGATACAACTAACTCTGTTACCTCACATATGGCTCAACCTCTTCACAATTTAGCAAAATGTGGGTTTGGACAGCGTTGATTTCCTGAAGAGTTAGATTCCTCTTTTTTTATTTTCCCCATAATCGTCCGAGATGGGTGACTATTGATAAATTTCCTTCAACTTCTTCCACAATACCATCATCATCATTTTGATCCACATTATGATTGCGTGTCATGACATATGGTTCAAAATAATGAGAAAACAATAGTATTGACTCTGTCATCAAGTAAGCTTCACAAATAGAACCCTCAACACTTGCTTTATTTCCAATCATTCTTTTAAGACTTCTAAGATACCTAAATAGAAAAATGGATAAACCATCATATTTGAAAAGTAAATAACAACATTATTCTCACAAGTTAAACTTGAATTTTTGCATTATCTTTCAAAAGGATACATCCATCGATATTGTACAGGTCCAACAATCTTTGCTTCATATGGAAGGTGCACAGTAAGATGTTCCATTGAGTCAAAGAACCTAGGAGGAAAAATACGTTCTAACTTGCATAAGATTTGTGGAATATCTCCCTGTAATCTTTCCATTTCATCCACTCGAAGAGTAGTTGATGTAAGATCTTTAAAGAATAAGCTCAATTCTATAAGTGCCTGCCATACATTATTTAGAAGTAGTTCACGAAAAGCAATAGGCATCAATCGTTGCATGAACACATGAAAATCATGACTCTTCATGCCAAATAACCTTTTCGCAGATGTATCTGGGCATCTACCCAAATTTGAAACATACCCAGCTGGAAATTTTAAGCCTTTCACCCAATTAAACAAGATTGTGCTTTCTTCCTTGTCTATTGTATATACAGCTTTGGGATATTTTCCAGAAGCATCTTTTGCCAATTGAGGTCGATCACAGTAATTGCCCATATCTAGAAGAGCTTGTGAATTGTCTTTGGTTTTCTTATCAATATTGAGGACCGTATTAAATACATTATTAAAGAAGTTTTTCTCAATATGCATGACATCGAGGTTATGTTGAATCATGTTAGAACTCCAATAAGGTAATCCCAAAAGATGCTTCGCTTTTTCCATCCACAAGAACTACATATTCGTTGATTAACTTCTTCTGCATCTAACTCTGTTACTTTTCTTATCCCCAAATCACAAATTTGATTCAATATCTCTTCTCCGGCTCTGTAGGGTGGTGGTGATCTTTTGACAGTTCGACCTTTAAGAAATTTTTTACGATCTCTCCTAAATGGATGATATTGGTGAAGGAATATTCTGTGACAGTCAAACCATGATATTTTTCGACCATGTTGTAATCTAAAGCATTGTGTTTCCTCTATACAATAAGGACAAACAAACTTACCTGCAGTACTCCATCCTGATAACATAGAATATGCTGGAAAGTCACTAATTGTCCACATCAAAGCTGCCCTTAATTGAAAATTTTATTTTTTGGAGATATCAAATGCTTCTACACCTGTATCCCACAACAACGTCAATTCATTTATTAGAGGTTGCAGATAAACATCAATTTTATGTTTGGGATTATTTGGCTCAGGAACAATGACAATTAAGAATATATAAGCCTCTTTCATGCACATCCCTGGAGGTAAATTGTATGGAGTGATAATTACTGGCCATGATGAATATTTTCTCCTAGACTAACTGAATGGTTAGAAACCATCAGTACATAACCCCAACCTAACATTTCTTGGTTCATCGGCAAAAAAAGGATGACTTTCATTGAAGTTCTTCCAAGCTTCAGAGTCTGATGGATAACGCATTACTCCATCCTCTTTTATATGTTCATGATGCCATGTCATGTCAGCTGCTGTAGTATGGGATGCATATAGTCTCTTTAATCTAGGAATCAAAGAAAAATAATACATCCTTTTGTAAGGGACCAATTTCCTCTTACGAGAGCCAACTCGACGCTTATACCTCTCTTTGCCACAAAATTTACAAGAGGTAAGATATTCATGGTCTTCACAATGCAACACACAACCCAATTCACAACAATCAATCTTTTCAACCGGTAAACCTAAGCTACGCACTAGCTTCTTAGTCTGATAATAACTATCAACTAATAGTTTATCTTACGGTAAAGACTCTTTAAACAATTGCATCATTTGGTTAAAACCCCTCTGTAACATATTATTTTCCATCTTAATATTTAACATTTGAGAGATTACTGCAAGTTAAGAGAGGGAAGAATCAAGATACAATTTTGCATCAGCAGAGTGCAACAATTCATAAATTTTTGGTACTCTAAATTAGGATCCTCCTCCATCGAAGTTTCATGTTCCTTCTCAATTGAAGGTTCAACAGATGAGATGGTCCAGATTCAATATTGTTGTAACCATGGTTAAAGTTGGGACCAGCAGCATCCAAAATCATTTGTCGATATGGATTATCATATCCCAATTCAAGTTGAGCACCATTGATTAAATCATTACCGAAAGAAATCTCACCTATCAGATCTGCTTCCCCTTGATGTTTCTAAACAAAATAGTCCTTAACAAATCCATCATGAAGAAGGTGATATCTAACCGTTTCAACATCCTTGTATTTAATGTTGCGACATTTTTTACATGGACATGTAATGTTGTTACCACTCATGCAATTTTGTTGAGAACATGCAAAGAGGATAAAGTTATTCACACCAGTAATGAATCTAGAGTTTATAGGCCCTCGGCCATCCAACCTATCATACATCCATCCACACTCTAGATTATTCATATTTCTATTAATGTCGACATAAACAACATAGTTAGAGTTTTATATTTTAGTAATGCATACATCCAAGATTACCACTTAAGTGAAGAAATAATTAAATATCTTAACAAACTGGAATATATCTTTCAATTTTTACAAGGAAATAGAATATATCAGTCATTTTTCTTCTAAATAAACAAGAAATTACAAACACAACATATCATTCATTGTCCTTCTTAATAAGTGTGAGCGAAAAAGTTTAATTACATTCAAAACTGAAACTTCTATCATTACAATCATAAGGCATGAGGCAAAGTTCCCGACAACAAGATTAAAACATCAAATTTCAGCAAAGTACATACCTAAAATCTGAACATTAAACAAAACCTAAAAATAAGTTGCAACTTTGTTGGCAAAAATGAACAAATAAAGTCTACAACTTTAACACAAGGTTACATCACAAAAGCTAATCGGATTTAAAGAAAATCCTCAATCGGTAAGTAAAAGAAAATAGAGACAGTTTCACGAATAATGAAGAACACAAACTGCAATAGAGAAACATATGAAAAACTAATCGAAAATTATTTCAAAGGAAAAATGTTATAGTATCAGATATATGCTAGCTCACTTTCTGGCACTTGCTGATATCCTTAGTGGAGCTCTCTGGAAACCCAAAATATAACATCACAATCAGATTAAGAAAAAACAACAACATATACC
>NC_061113.1:241145851-241178245 GCF_002878395.1 Capsicum annuum
TTTAGGGGCCTAATAGGAACAAACCTTAGTTTAGGTGTCTAAGTGAATTTTGACAACAAGTTTGAGTGTTTATCGATGCCTTTGATCAAAATATAAAGTAACAACAAGAATAAATAGAGAGAAAAAAGAATAATTCTTTATTTCTTTAGAGGGATAAGAAATCATAATAATCCCTTTATTTATCAGAAAAATACTCTAAAAGATATATACTTCATATCCTAACAGATATCAAATAAATCTTATCTTTATTCTTGAAGATAAATACTTTATGTCCTAATAGATCAAATAGATTTTGATTGATGTTATCAGTATAATGTAAATAGAAGGAGTGGTGAGTAATTGGTAGTTGTAGATAAGAGTGAGTTAAATATTGTTTCTCTATAAATTCGACCTCGATTCACGTTGGATAGTATGTGTGGCGTCTGATCATTATACTTTTGGCCCTTAAAAATGGTTGTGTGACCATTACACTTCTTAAGTACCTTGAACATTAGTACCAATTTCCAATCATATGTTCTTTTGGTATATATGGAAATAAATTCTTTTTCTCGTTTTACATTCTCTTTAATAATAATGTGTAGCCAAACAAAGATACTGCTATAAAAACACGTGAAGGTCATTTTTTTGGAACAGGAGGAATGGCCATGTCTGCTAATATTATTCCAAAGCCAAAGCATGATTATGACCAAAACCTTGGTGAGTTAATTAACTATTTGTGTAGTTTAAGCGCCGGGGTCTATCGAAAACAGTCTCTCTACCTCTTTAGGGTAGTGGTATGAACTACGTAAACTCTATCCTCCCTAGACTCCACTTTGTGAGAATATACTGGATTGTTGTTGTTGTAGTTTAAATTAAATATCATCGTGACGTAAATTTCTTTTATTTCTCTTTCTTTTTTTATGTATGTTCCATGTGTCTTCAGGATTGAAGATGCTATTATTATGTCTAGAAGAAGAAGAAATTGCAAACCATGTTATAACAAGGTGTCAAATACTCATTCCCATGTTTCTCAGGTACTTCATCTTCCCATATTCTACAACTAAAGTCTGTTCAGCTAATTGTGCATGGAAAATAATTGTAAAATATTTTCTTTGTTTTGTTTTACTTGATCCCTTTAATTTGATTTGAAAATTCGATAATTGAAGGTATATATTACTTATTTTCCCGTATACACCTTTGATTTGAAAATTCGATAATTGAAGGTATATATTACTTATTTTCCCGTATACACCAATGAACAAACTAGTGATTAAACATATATACAACTTATGTCAACTATCTATAATGAGAGTAGAAATTAATATATCTCTTTTGAGAAGTGAATCATACGGATTATTATACCTATTCATTTTTGTCTAAATCGATATGTATTTTAATGTAAACATTTTTGAAAACCTTTTGTAGCTGAAACTTTTACATTATGGTTTCAACTTGCTACATATTTGGAGCAAACAAAAAATTAAGAATTGAAGTACTTTAAAGTTCTTCACCTAAAAAAATACTGTAAAAAGTGATTCACTCTATTAATTGTTAAACTAAGAGTAGCTACAAAACATATTCTCCAAATTTCATTGAACCAAATAGATTTAAGTAAATGTACCTATTTGAATCTGAAAACCAAAAGAAACAAAAACTCCTGCGACTACGAATATTTCATGATGAAGTGAAGGCTATGTTATTTAAATAAATAAACAAAAGTTAAAAAGAAAATAATTCGTAAAATTGTCACGTACACATTTAATATTCTTTGAGAATTTAAAATTCTACTTTCAACAATTTTGAAACTGTGGATACTTAATATTTCTACTAAGAATAAAATAAAAAAAATATGCACAAAATATTTTTGATTTCATAAATTGGACAGCTATCCTCTCCGTTTTATTTTACTTGCCCCATTTAAGAAATCAAGAATATTTTGTATGGCTTTTTCTATTTTATTCTTATTAGGAGTATTAAGTATCCATAATCTCTAAAATTATTGGATATAAAATTTTAAATTTTCAAAGCCTATTAAATATGTACAAATTATATAACCCCTCTTTTCTTTCTTTTTTTTATTTGCTCAATATAGTTTTTCACTTTATCATGGACTATTCGTAGCGGTAGATGTATGTTTTTCTTTATTTTTAGGTTCAACAAATACGTTTAAATCTATTTGATTTAATGGAATCTGAAGAACATGTGGTGTAGTCGTTCTTAGTTTAATATTCAATAGAGTGAATCACTATTTTTATAATGTTTTTTCGGGTGCAAAAATAGAAAATATTTTAATTCTTATTTTGACTCTACATATTTAACAAGTCGGTATGATAAAGTTTTAGTTTGATAAAATGTTTTCAAAAATATTATGAGTGCAGTTAAAATAAATTAGGTGAAAATGAAGAGTTAGGTGTGGTAAGTATGGTTTATTTTTCAAAACAAACTTATTGATTTCTACTCCCATATTGAGTTCTTTATTAAGTCGTTGTTTTGTTCATTGGAGTATACAACAACAACAAACCCAGTGTATTCCCATAAAGTAGGGTCTGGGGAGGATAAAATGTACGCAGTCCATACCGCTATCTCCAAGGAAGTAGAGAGGCTATTTTCGATAGACCCCCGGCTCCAGGTAGTGAATAGTAACTAAAGCTTAGTGAAGCATGATGAATGACATAACATAAAAAGTAATAAGACATACTAAAATAAAATAAAATAAAGTATAAATCTGAGCAATACTAAATTAGATAAAAAAGCGCAATAAATAAGAGATAAGCGATAGGGCATCCAGAATATGACACCCCCTAGTAGTAACAAACATTCACAGACCAGGGACACCTGGGCCCTCCTGACTAGTACCTACTTGCTACAACTTACGCTCTCATCCTAGCCTTCTACCCTTATCCGCAACCTCCACGTCTTCCTATCTAGGGTCATGTCCTCGGTAAGTTGTAGCTGCTCCATATCGTGTCTAATCACTTCCCTCCAGTACTTTTTCGGTCTACCTCTCCTTCTCCTGAAACCCTCCAACACTATCCTCTCACACCTATGGACTGGGACATCCGTACCCCTCCTCATCACATGCCCAAACCATCTCAACCTTCCTTCCCGCATTTTATCCTCCACGGAAGCCACTCCCACCTTCTCTGGAACTGTCTCATTCCTAACTCTATCCCCTCTGGTAAGACCACACATCCAACGCAACATTCTCATTTCCGTCACCTTCATTTCTGAATGTGGGAGTTCTTGACTGGTAACACTCTGCTCCATATAGCATAACTGGACGGACTGCCATTTTGTAGAATTTGCCTTTAAGCTTAAGTGGGACCTTCTTATCGCACAACACTCCCGAGGCGAGTCTCTACTTCATCCAACCTGCTCTAATACGGTTAGCGACATCCCCATTAATCTCGCCGCTCTAATACGGTTAGCGACATCCTCATTAATCTCGCCATTCTCCTGAATCGTAGACCTAAGATACTTAAAATTATCCATCTTACAAACATCCTGGGAATCTTACCTCACGACCACATCTTCCTCGTGCGTCAAGTCACTAAACTTGCATTCCATATACTCCGTCTTGGACCTACTCAACCTGAACCCCTTAGATTTCAGGGTTTACCTCCAAACCTTCAATTTTTCATTCATACCTCTCCGCATCTCATCAATCAACATTACATATTCTTCAAACAATATACACCACGGTATCTCTCCTTGGATACTTCGCGTCAACACGTCCATCACCAACGCAAACAGAAATGGACTAAGAGTCAAACCTTGATACAACCCTGTCACGACGGAAAAATGTTCTAAGTCCCCCCGTCGTTCTCATCCGAGTCTTTCCTCCATCGTACATGTCTTTAATAGCTCTGATGTACGCTATCGGGACCCCTTTTGCCTCTAGGCATCTCCAAAGAACCTCCCTAGGGACTTTGTCATACGCCTTCTCCACGTCGATGAATACCATGTGCAAACCTCTCTTCCTTTTCCTATACAACTCCACCAATCTTCTCACCAGGTGGATTGCTTCCATCGTCGAACGACCAGACATAAAATCAAACTGATTTATTGGAGTATAATAAGGACAAATAGGTAAAATACACCTTTAATCATTGAATTTTTAAAAAGTGTGTCAATTTAAAGAGGACTAAGTAAAACGAAACGGAAAAGGTAACATATTAAAGAAACACTTGAATTGTTTTATTATTTTGTTACAAGCACTTGCAAGTGTTCATTTCGTTAACTTTTACTTATTCACTATTTTAAAAATAAATTTTTTTTTTTTGTCATTTTTAACATATCAAGAAAAGATAATTATTTTCCACCTATATTTTTCTTAATATATATTTTTTAAATCTAATGCTCTAAATATATAATAGAGATAGTACTATAAAATAGTCATGTCAGTTATTAAGAGCAATATTGTGCCTCCAATTAATTTAAGTTAGTGTTAAAAAATATTATTTAAGAAAATGTGTGTTCTACTATTAATTTTTGTAGTACTTAATAATTGAATTTAAGATCTTTAATTAAGGATGAAGAAGTTATATTTATCTCCTTTATAACTCTTATTCTTGATAATACACATCAAATTATTCAAATTTTCCTAATGAGTCCTGCAAAGATGATAAGAGAAAGAAAAAACTCTTTCAAGAACTTTTGTCGACATATTAAAAAGCCAAATTTATGAGGATTTATTTGAGCCCTTTTATAATATTATCAAATTAGTTAAGTTCATATTTTTAAAATTAAATAAAAGATATCAAATAATTTTCAAAAAACTAATATAAATAACTACTACTAAGTTTGTAGGCACTTCTTACTTTGAGTACTTACTTTTATTTAATTTATTTATCTGATTTTAATTTGGTATAAATATTTTAAAATTAAAAATATTCTGCCTTTTTAAAAAAAAAAAAAGAAGAAGACATTATTCATCTGCAAATTGCTCCCCAGCAGTTATTGGTGAGCTCTGTTTTCACTGCGAATTTTCCTTGTTACTGTAGGTATGCACCTTTATTCAGTCTCTTCTTATTGCCTTATTTATTATTATCAGCGAATAAAATGCTTTTATCGTAACAAATTATTTATTTGTATTAATTTGAAGAAACAAGCAAAGATAATACATTTTGGTGAATATAATTCAGGTTGGAAATGGGAACAGAAGTTGAACAATTGACGGAGCAGGAAACTGCCATCTACGATCGACAAATTAGGGTTTGGGGCGTTGATGCTCAGAGAAGGTACTAAACTAAACATACACGTAAATTTCTGTACATGATTTTCAATTGTCATTATGTGTATTCAAATTGGAATTTTAATGTGTATTGTATTGTGTGTTATTTGCTTCAGGCTTAGCAAATCTCATGTATTTGTCAGTGGACTCAATGGAACTGCCGTTGAGGTTACCTTTACTTTTTTTGAACTCTTTTTTAGCTCAATGTCTTTGTCTGGCTCGACTTGATAGTGATTATAAGAAAGATCTTAAACTAAAGAAAGACATGTAAAATGTAACAAAATGCACTTTAATCATCTGGTCTTAAGCATATCATGTGGAAAGTTAGAATGAAAGAGTTTCGAAACAAAGAAAGAGGTGTTCTTTTTTAAAATGGACTAAAAAGGAAAGTAAGACAAACAAATGGAAACAAAGGAAGTATTGCGGATTCTATTTGTTCATCAATACTATTGACAATATTAATTATGTTTCTCCATTCAAACTATCTCATGTTTGGCTAGCTTTAAATGGTTGCGCTCCATTTAAAATAAGTTCCAAATAAGTTGGGTCAGAATTCTCACTAATTATGTTTCTCCATTCAAACTATCTCATGTCACAACTCATACAAAGTAGAAGTAGCACTAAGGGTTGTGGCCTAGTAGTCAATGAAGTGGATTGAGGTCTTGCCACCTATTTGGCTACCTTATCTTTTCCCAAAAGTGTTTAGTTTGAAAAAAGTAAGGTTTTCAGCCAAGCTTTTGCGAGAAAATAAGTGCTTCTTGGGAGTAGCTGTTTTTCATAAGCTAAAAAAGTAGTTTCTTCCTTGAAGCACTTATTTAGGAAGCACTTTTAAAGAGCTTGGCCAAACACCATTTGTTGCCAAAAATGTTTTTTAAATTTATTGGCCATACACAAACTGCTTCTCTCTAGAAGTGTTTTTTTTTTTTTTTGAAAAACACTTCTGCAATAAGCACTTTAAAATAAGCTGATTTTAGAAGTTTGGCCAAACAGATTTTTAGGTTCAAACTAGGTGATTTCCTCTATTTGTTAAATCCTTGGTGCATACAGTTGTTCGGTACTTGTGTTGGTAGGAGGTTGCAAGTGCCTTGTGAAATTAGTCTAGGTGCGCGCAAGTTGGTCCGATCACTTCATTAAAAATGATTCTTTCATTTCTATGGTTACTTCTTAAACGGTGAGGTCTTCTCTCTACACCGGAGCCTTTACTTTATACTTTAATTTAATATATATTTAATCAACTAATTGATGTTATTGGGAACTTGTTTAGTTCACACACTTTGGCTCTACCCATGAATTATCCAGTAATAGGTCTTTCTCAATCAGATCTACTATATAGTAATGGTATTTAATTATGAAAGTTTGCTGGGTGGCCGACTCTCTTAGTCCGTTCTTGTCAGATTGGGAACCTAGCTAGTCTTTATGTTTTATAATTTTAAAATAAGATTTCCTCCACTTAATGGATAACCATTTGTTACCAATGGAGAATTTTTTATCTTCTTAAATTTAGGTGATTGGATTTACACCAATGGAAACCATCAACTTCATACACAATAAAGAGAAAAAAAATCACAAAAAATAATTTAAATATTTTTATAAATAATAATGACAAATAATATTGGAAGTTTTCATTCTCTTATAGGAGAGTTAATAGTAAATCTATGATAAGGCTAAGATTCTCCTAGAAAAGCCTCGGACCTAAATAAACCTTCTAACTTGACTAAAGCATACTTTCCACTAGTTGTTATCACCTATGTAGATTCACATACTTTCAACTAGTTGTTACCACCTATGTAGATTCTTTTTCCATTGTGGCCTATCTTTAGTCAAGTCTGCTATTTCAAGGAATTATAGGTCTTTCAAGAAAATTTTCTTCCATATAATTTTAGGTTCACCTAGTCCTTTTTTAACACCTCCGCCTAACATGGTTTCACACGAACATACTGGTGCATCTGGAGGTTGATGCGAGACATGGCCAAACCATCTCAAGTGACATTTTCTCATTTTATCTGCAATGTGTGCCTGCTTTCTCTTTTTGGCAAATGTGATCATTTTTAATCTTATCTAAGCTTGTATGACCACACATCCATTTTAGCATTAACGTTTCTGCAACACTCATCTTGTGGATATGTTGCATTTTAGAGGTTCAACATTCATTTTGTAATACTTACCTTTCACTTTCGCCAAGTTGTATAAATATCATAGACATCATGATTATTGGCCCTTTGAGAATATATGGCCTAACTATCCCCTGCGACCCTAGTGTCTAAAATCAGTTTGAGTAATTTCTGCTGCATATCTTTTTTCTTGAGAAATAGTTTCTTATACTTATTCTAACATGTTTTTTCCTTTATGTTTTGTTTAATGATTTTCCTTCTTTTCAGTTCTGCAAGAATATTGTTCTAGCTGGAGTAGGTAGTTTGACACTAAATGATGACCGGTTGGTGACAGAAGATCTATTATATGCTAATTTCCTAATTCCTCCTGATGAAAATGATTTCCGGGGGAAGTCCGTTGCTGAGCTTTGTTGTGATTCTTTGAAAGATTTCAATCCTATGGTTTCTGTTTCTGTGAAGAAAGGTTGGACTTTTTCGTATTCGATGACTTCAAACTATTAGTTTGCTTCTTTCCTTCAACTCATGCAAGATTTAGCATTTGACCCTGTTGTTCCTTGATGTGAATATTGCTTCTTGTATCATTCTTGATTTGCTGAATGTAGTCTCAAGTTGAATGACGAATGAAAGAAATATAGTAATAGAGGTTTAAAAGGGGAAAAACAAGAAAGAACACTAAGCACAACATCACAATTTCACAAGCATCATCTATCAAAAGAATACCGAAGATATTTTGATGAGCATCTTCAGTTCCAAAGGAAATCTGAGGTTGTCTCATTAAAAGAACTGATTTCTTTTGAGCATTCTTTGAAATTTTGCAAATTAAGCATTTGAGTCTCCTGATTTGCGATTGTGGTGCGACAGGAAATTGGTGTGTCACACAGTGCTGTAATCTTTGGCTCTAGAATCTCTTGACAGACAGCCATAGCCTACTTATCTGGTTATGCTAAATGTCAACCAATTAAAATGCTCACTATCTCCCAATTTTGTCTCAGCTTTCTTTTCGTGTATCAAAATGCTCACTATCTCCCAATTTTGTCTCAGCTTTCTTTTCGTGTATCTTATTGCTTATATTATTATATATCCTAGCTGAAGCTGACCACTGAATGAGGCTGTCAATACACCCATGCATTTTAAGCTATCTGATAACTCATTCAATAATTGCAAATCCTATAATGCATCATGCATGTACTTGTGTTTTTGGGCTTTATTACCTGGATGTACTTGTTATTTTTAATTTCATTAGCTGTTGTGTGATACGTATGTTGACTAACGTTGGCTATTTAATGTTAAAATCAAATTTGCTGTTGTCAAATATTGTTGGATTTCATTTCTCATATGACTTATCTATGATGCTTTTCAGGGGCTCTGTCCATCTTTGATGCTGATTTCTTTCAGAAGTTTGATGTTGTTGTTGTTAGTTGTTGCTCCCTTTTGACAAAAGTAAAACCCTACTTCCATGATTTGTCAAAATTAAATATATCAGGCTTTCTTTAATAAATTTATTAGATTTATTTGTCACTCCGCCATAACTAGTACCTTTTAGAAAATACTTATTACTGTCGTTTTGTTGATGTTTCCCGTTGCAGAAATCAGTAAATTCAATATGTCACAAGTTGCCAAAACGTGTTGCATTTTACAGTGTGGAATGCCGTGACTCCTGCGGTGAGATATTTGTTGATTTGAAGAATTACAGCTACTGTAAGGTTATAACCGATTCATTTCTTCGTTTGTTCCTCTGCGTTCAGTTGGATTTTATCCTTCTCCTAGATAATCTTTCCCTCCTAAATGATGATTAAGTTAGAGTTACTGCTTCTTTTCATGTCAGAAGAAACTAGACTTGATGGCCTTTAGTAATTCCTTTATGCTCCTTTTGCAGAAAAAAAATGATGAGACGATTGAATGTGAATTACGTTATCCAAGTTTTGAGGTATAACTCCACTGAAGTAAGAAGCATTTGCTTTTGTTTAGCCGTAATAATATTTTACTGACTTTTCCACTATTAAGGTTATGATAATCTTTTTATTTATGTGAAGGTTATTATGGTTAAATAAATTTGAAGTTCTTAATCAGTAAAAAATATTCCAAATGAAGGTTAAATTGAGAGTATATTTTCATTGAAGTCAATCTTAGAACTTTGTACTCGAGTTTCTGACTTCTATATCCTAGCAGACTGTATCTCAAGATTTATGAAAGTTTTAGAAATTTGATTAGTTCCAACTAACAAATGGCATTTTTTTGTGTCTCAAGTTATAGTTGCTTGTTCTACCCTCTGACCATATGTGATTTGCTCCATCTCATATGTATGACGTTTATATCATTGCATAAAGCATGATGTTAGTGTTTCCATTTCTTAGTTCACTTTTAGTCTTGTCTTAATGCTCTTAGAAGTATTGGATGGTCGGTATTTGTGAAGCTTTGTAAATATCTAACAGCTTTTAAATGTATATGATTTTTGCCCAAGTGATTGTCCACCTTGTGTAGGAATTTATTGGTGCAACCTCTATTCAGTCTGAGGAGAATTATTGAGGCACAAAGATGGTGTCCCTACCCACCATATCCTAGTTGATGTGTTTGTCAATGCCGCCGAGGGAACATCAAAACTTGCTTCCTGTGTTTCTTTTGCTCCTTGTATCGCATCATTGCCATTTTTACTCTACCATCGCCTAGACATCAATTGTCAGCCTCGGGAACTTGTTTATGACCACTCTCAGCACTGAAAGCCAGCAGTTCTAGTTCTGATTTAAATTTGGACACTAATTACTGCATTTAGATTTCTTATTCAGTGAAAGTTCACATTAATCCTCTTATAATTAAAAATAGGACAAAATGCAGAAACTCTTTTGAGTTTAATTTACTTACCATTTTCGACAACAATGTTCCCAGTGTAATCCCACAAGTGGGGTCTGGGGAGGGTGGTGTTTTACGCTTCCTTACTCCTACCTTGTGGAGGTAGAGACAAGGTAGAGAGGTTGTTTCCGATAGACCCTGGCATATATGATTTTGAAGTCATAATATTGCTGAAGAATACCAACTAGTATCTAAATTTTGTACTCACTAGAGGATCTTTTTCACTAAAGAATCCCTTTAAAATCCTGTTAGCAACAAAAATATGAGCTCGACTCCATCGTTCCATGGGGGTCCTATGTTGACAGGTGTTTCCACAATTGGTTGCCCTAAAATTAGATTTTGCAGGAAGCCATTGCAGTCCCCTGGAAATCTCTACCGAAGAGACTGTCAAAGCTATACTATGCAATGAGAGGTAACAGTCTTTCCTCAGTTTGTAATTTCTGATGAAGTTACAATGATGGTTGGATTACAGGGACTCCTTATCTGAGATTTGCTTAAGGATTTTGCTTAATTTTTCAAGACTTCTGCTCGTTTTTGATGTATCAAATTACAAATAGTAAGGACTAGACTACTGTATGCCAATGAGAAATCCCTATAGAAAATGTTAATCATCAGCACCCATCTCTGGGAAAACCTATAGAAGAACTCCAAGTTTGTCCCCCTGAACCTGTAATATTTCAATTGACAATCTTATTGTCCTGTATTTATAGTAATAATGGTGACAGAGTGATAACATGTTGTTTAGATAGGTAGCGCGAGCAGAAGAATAATTTACTTTTAAGTGGCTTGCCACCTGACTCTTGACCACTAACTTTGCAGTTATAGAAAGGTTTGAAGCACTTGAGAGACGAAATCCTGGAGAAACTTCTGTTGATGACCTTCCAAATGTTCTGAATTTGAGAAAGGAAATCTGCGAGGCACATGTATATCGCTATGGAACATGCTCTTGTAAATAAGTTTCATTCTTTTCCTCTAGGTCATTTAACATATTTGCCTCTTAATTGTAGTGCTTAAACGAATCTCAGATCCCAGATTCTCTTCTTAGAAGATTGATAGCAAGTAGAACTGAATTTCCTCCAGTCTGTGCCATCGTAGGTGGAATTCTTGGCCAGGTAATTATGCCACTTTCATGTTGACTGAAGCTTTCTGACTTTTTTACTGATGCGTTGAAATTCTCTTTCTTTGCAGGAGGTTATAAAAGCAATATCTGGCAAAGGTGATCCTCTTAAGAACTTTTTCTTCTTTAATGCCATGGATGGTAAAGGGATAATAGAGGACATATCTAATGTCAGCAGCTGAGGACTGACCTGTTTGGTTAAAATTTCTCAAGAGATGCTGGTCTTACTGGGTATCTTTTGGGTAACGATTAGGGCTAGTCATAGCTTAGTTTATTTGACATTTCTTCAACTTGAGTTCTGATCAGCAAAGTTATGATGTTTTTGACACATGAGACCATCCGTAAAGTGGTCGTGTTGGGCTAATATTTTTAAACATGCTAAATATTGTCTCATTTTCAATGGTCTCTGTTCTCTTTAGATCTCTTATCATGCTAAAATTATTCTCCCATAGTAAGCTAAAGAACAGGTATATAACTATTCTCAACTGCACGTTTTGTAAACCAATGTTCATTCGAAGATCTATAGTGTAATCCATGAGTTCACATGAATCTATCAGCGTTTGCCAAGACCTAAGAAATTCACTAAAAGAGGCTGGGCAGCCTGTACGCTAAAGCTCCCGCTATATGCGTGAGATCATCATGCATTTCTGCAAGTAATTCAGTAATTATTTGACTATGAGGTCTGGTTATATATAAGAAAGTCATAGTCTTTAAATCTAGACGTTTTTGCACTTTAAATCCACATGTTGGATGTGTTCCCTTCTGCCTGTCGTATTCATATCAGATTCTCACAAGGAAAAGTTAAATAAAGTGGTTCACTTTAATTTTATATTAGCATCTTGGAATGTGACATGTTGTAGCATCAATATTTCAATGACACCTATTATGTTTGCTCTTCATAAGTGACTTGTTCAGCGTATTCAGTTTCCACAGAGTGTAGTTGTTGACTACCAACTTCTGTTGGAAAAATAATTTTTCTGGTGACGTTCTACTGATCAAATTTTGGATATATTAAAAAAAATAAACTATTGGATAATTTGTTGAAATTCTCTTCCTTTGCAGGAGGTAATAAAAGCATAATATATTAAAGGAAAAAATAACATAAACGTAGCCCTTAACTTATTATATTCACACAAATTTTCACCCTTCAAAATAATTACATAAATTCCACAAATTATGTATCTTCGTTGGACGTATCGGGAGCTAATATAGCTAATTATTTATGTATCTTTACAAAGAAAAAAATGTATTTTCATTGAATGGATTATGTATCTCGACGGGCACAAAATAAAAATATATATATATATATATATCGGGAGCAAATTATGTATCTTCGATGGATATATCGGAAGTTAATTATGTATCTCAACAAATCTAAAATCAAAATTTTCAGTAATTATGTAAAATATTGAGATTTTCTTCGATTAAACTTCAAATTGTCGGAATTTATTGTGGATCATGTTGTCGTGGAGCACCAAACCGAAAAGCCATATTTAATGTAAAACCTCGTTGACAAAGTTATCTCTATGTTTTATATAAAATATATAATTTGAAATCAATATAGTGTGGTGTATATCTCATTAATAACAATGTCAAATCATGTAATTTTACTTTTAAGAGTGCCTTAATTAAAATTAAACATGACCTCAATGTCTGTAGCAGATCAACAGTTAGTAACATAACATTTTAAGCAGAATTGGTATGATTTAGTATCTGTAACATTATGAAAAGCACGAAATGTCAGAGTTACTACCTGAAGCTTGTGCTCATAATTTATGTTAGGTGAAATATTTCAAAAAAAAAAAAAAGTTACAAGTGAAATATAAAAAATCAATAAAATACAATAATCTTTTTTTTTATTAAGGCGCAGATATCACGTTCTCTTTAAAAAGATTCAAGTTCACTGCAACAAATATTTTCACCGCTCAAGTAGTAATCTTCTTAACTTATTCGATCCAGGATACAACAGTCTTCTTACAAAGTACAACTCCACAAACTAAAAAAGAGTTAGAGTTCAAAGCTTCACAAAAAGGAGCATATTTCTTCAACTAATAAACTCTCTTTTTACTAACTTTTGTGAACTCTATAATTTTATGTTCTTAGAAAAATATATAAGACTAACTTTATTTTTAGGAGAGGAAGTCTTTCTTGAAATGGATACAGAGTAGTAAAGAAGAAAGATCAATGAGAAGGATGACAAGAATAAAGAAGTAGAACAGTGATAGAAATTACAAAAAACTTATGGTGATATTAATTCTTACCACTAACAAAAGAGATTAATAGATACATAATATCACAAATTAATTAGAAAAAACAGATAATTATGAAGTGCAAGAATTGGAAGTAAATAGCACAAAGTGCATGCCTTCAACTATGGAGTAATACTACACCACTTACTGCCAAATATTAATGTGCTAGTAAAGCACAAGACATTAATTAACACTTTCACACTAGGCCACTTAATGCCTAAACATCCACTAACGTAAGAGAAAAAGACAAGGCAGCAAAGTGAGACACTAATATATTATACAAATAATATTAAAATGCTCACAAAATCCATCAATTTACGGTTAAAAAGTTTTGAGAATTGATTTCGTATTAACACTAGATCCAACTAAATTTAAATTCTCAAAAGCTTAAATTCTAAATTTTTGATTAACAGTGGAGAAGAGATTTCAACCAATTCACCATGATCAATTTTGATAAAAAGGTTTTATTTCTACACATGATACAGTACTTTTATGAAGAAACCATTTTAGACAACCAAACACTAAACAAATTTGATTTTTTTTTTTTTTAAAAAAAAAAAAAAGTAGCTAAAAAGTATTCCAATAGGGTTAGAGGTTTAGGCTATCATAAACAATTTGTGTCCAACTTAGAAAGGTTCCAAAAACTACAATTACCATATAGGATAGCTAGAAATATTACAAGAGGATGAAGAATATATATATACATACACACACATACTAGGCTAAAAGTTTTTTTGTATAATGTGGTTTAACAATATACACAAAATATTTTTCTACCTATATACATAAAACAATTTTTTGACTCGTTCAAAGAATACAAACAAATTTTAATTGATACATTTAACTTCACTAAATTGTGAACATAAAAGGGTTTTGCAATTACAAACATCTTCTTCACATCCTAAATTAGATGTTGATATAGTTCCATGATATGTCAGAATCATAGGTACGTAGTTTCTTAATTAAAAAGGAAAAACATAAGTAATTGTTATGGTACAAAAACAATTTTCTCTCATATTTCATGTTACTTTTCATATACAAATTTCATGTCGAAATGCTAGTCTTCTTATATTTTACTACCATAATAATCCATATAATCTCAATAATTGTGTTAGCCCAATGAATCATTATTCTATATTGTGTGAGGTTTCATCTATAGATGAATATTAAAACTAGTGAAAGTGAAAACTCATTAATAATAGCTTTCAAATCTCATATGATGAAGAGGATCAAAGGAATTTTCACCACTTTTGTCGAAAGAAAAACAAACAAATAAAGATAACAAAAAAGAGAGTTGATACAACTAAATAATAATTATTCTCATAAAGTCTTCGATATTTATGATCTGAGACTATATCTATTAGTTGAATGATCATACAAAAAATTGACCCTAAAAAGCGATGAAAGAGCATAAGTAAAATGATATTGGCACGGCTCAATCAAATGAAATGACCCAATATTATGGAGGAAATTTGATTTGATTGAGCCGTTCCAACATCATTCTACAACCTTTATACATATATGCTACAAATACAAAGACAAAAAAAGGGGGGAAAAGAACTTTTAATTTACCTTTCCACTTCAAATTTTGTAGATCATCAATAACTAAAGAATTCAATTGTTTTTGCAATATACCTAATTGCCGGCACATGATGATGGAACCCTAATTTAGAGAGGAAAAAGGGAAGAACTAATAAGAGAAAATTAGTATAGTTGAAAGTTTATATTATAGGTAGAAATATATATACTATATATTAAGTCAAATGGGCTTTTACGATATATACGTGGTGGTTGATAATAAACACCTAATATGTCACAAAACCAGGTCCCTTCAATTATATTTCTCTCTGCATTTCCAAAGATTGCTTTTTAATCATTTGTCAACTTATTGCTAACCTAACCTAATTTTCATTTTAAAATTAATGTACTTTTTTTCTTAGTTGTCAATATAACCGTCATCAATATGTCATTACAATTGATTGCATATTTTGCTTAATCATGCGTTTTTAGCCTAAACTTTGTATTTTTATCATGCTCATAAATATCATTATTTCATAGTTAGTCTCTTGGATTAAATTTTACCCAAATAAACTTTGTGGAACCATCCAGGCAGAAGAACAATTAGCTTACAAATCTCTTTGACATGTGGTTATTTTATGTGACCTGAAGATTTCTTTTTTATTGAGTTTTTGTTCCAAGTGACAAATCATTAATACATGATCCCGAGTTCTCGATGATCTTAAATCGAATCAATATCATGGATAATAATAGTTGAACTTTTGAATCGAATAGTATAATACAAGTAGTTTTTCTATCCATACCGCATGTAATTGTTTTAATTGGTCAAACAATCTGAAACATAATTTTATCTTTACTTTAGCCTCATGATGGACTTCTTCAATTGGCTCATTGTTGTATAAAATTGAAATTAATTAGTCACCAACTTTGAAGAGAAATATTGTTTTCATTTATTGTACCTTGCGGTTGAAAATTGAAAAAGGTTGGACTTTAAGATAATCAAACAAAGATCACATTGAATATGGTAGTGCTGGTTGATTACTCCTATTTGGTTGTATTTTTTAACTATTGGTCGTGGGGATATTAAAGTAGTAATAATTTATATTCGACATAATAAACCAAGAAGCAAATTGTTCACAATTATTTGTTCGTACGGGCCTGCCAGAGTATCTAGTGGATAGCCTACCTGTTCTATATACAATTATTGAAGGATTTTATTTTTTACGATTGGTTGATTACATGGGCTATAAAGATATATGGAGTCCTTTGGTACACAAGATTAGGTGGATTAAGCCTGAAATAAGATTTTATTCTACGTCTAGTAGATGGTACAAATTATGTGTGAGGATAAACTTATATCGTCTACCAAACGCGTTATAAAGCTTATCCCATGTTTAATTGGGATAGCCCATTTTATCCTATCTAGTTTTATCTCATCTCTTAAGTGAAATAAATTAACCCAGAAATTATAATCCCTAAAATAATTTAGTCGCCTCCTCAAAACCAAAGATTCCCTAACCTAATAAAACAAAAAATAGAAGGAATAAATATGGTCACCCAATTTTTTTTGTCCCTTTTTGTGCATGACTCAATATCCAGCTGCAACAAACGTAATGGCACCAAAAGAGAACTTGGAAAAGATGGTATTTGACCCTTGTACATTCACAAGAGTTTTTTTATGGTTTTGATTTTGGAGTAAAAGTCACGTTCCTCTGCCGGCTTCCATCTGATGATCACTTAATTATTTGAAGAGACAGAATCTTGCAAGACCAATTCTTGAATTTGACGCATCAATTATGGTGATACTGCTACTGTGAGAAAATAGTGAAAACATTTTCCAGAATACGTTTTTGGTTTTCATGACCAAACAAGTATAAATATTGTGAACAATATTTATGGTCAAACGCATGCTTAGTAATGCATAGTATAGTGCCACCTTGAGAGTTGAGACAATCTTAAGTCGAAGCATATACAACTTCTGGAAAGCTTCAACATGTATTGATGACCACAGACATCTGAGTGTCAAAAGAAAATCCTTGAACAGAGAACACACATTTTCTCTACCTGATTGTAGAATCACATTAAGAAACAACAGATCTTAAGTTTTACTTGCGAGTCTTACAGTTTCTTATTTGCTCGGAAGAAAATCTCCCAACAAGTACAATCGGGAAGAGAAAAAATCTAAATCGAAATTCCAAATGACTTCTTAAGCTTCTCAACTTCCAAATATATGGTGGAGTAAGGCAGGAATTCTGAGAAATGAGCATTGGCCAGATCATTTACTGCAGTAGCAAGCTTAGGTATCTCTTTTATCTCTTCGTGGGTCAAGGTCCGGACAAACCTTGCTGGATTGCCAGCCCAGAGTTCACCACTTGGAATCCTCCTCCCAGGTGGTAGCACTGACCCAGCCTCAAGGATAGAGTTAGTCTCCACTAATGAACCTTCCATAAGGATACAATGCTGGCCAATAATGCATTCTGGCTCAATTGTGCAGGATCGCAATAGACTGTATGCACCAACCGTAACGTACCTGTCCACTAATGTTTCTGCTGGCAGCCCTGTTAAATGAAAAGTAAAACTTAAAGCATCGCATATATCAATGAAACTTCAGCTTGATCCCGTTAAGGAACAGACGAAGAGAGACAACATATCATTCTGCTAATCTGGAAATCTTAGTTGGACGAGGAAAAAAATCAGCCTACTAGAGGATACCACTGAGAGAGGTTTTATCACCTCAAAATACTCCAAGAAGTGCAATTTCTAAGTGAAATAAAGGATGTGCAGCTACAGACAACCACGAATATGTCGATTCTTAAAAGATTTCAGATGAACTTGGTAAAAGATTCATCAACATTGAGACATGTCTGGCTCTTTACTATGAAAATGTGTTGGGAAAGAAAGAAAAGATGATTACATTTGACGAGAAACTACAGGCGCAGACAACTGCAGTATTGTAATTACTTTCTTTAACATTCACTCTATTAAAAACCCTCTTTCTAGCATTGGATGACATAAGTTCTCTAAAACCACCTGGGGAATTACTATACACAGCACATAAGAGCCACACTAACAAAAAGATTGGGCAGGAGGCAAAGAAAAGATAACCCACAGCAGAAGGTTCAGACAAAAAAAAATGCATCTTTAACAAACAATCTCACATTCACATGCATATGCTTTTTTTTTTCTTTTTTAATTCCAAACTGTAAGCATAAATAATTAACTTGACTTATAGATTTCATGAACTTGCAACTTCTCCAATTGATCAACTGGATTAATTTGCAGGGGAACCACATAAATAAAATATAAATCTGAACAAAAAAATTTATATTGATATATATAGTGTTCCTCACTGTTTCATAAGAAACTTGTGATTTAAAAAACTCCCAGCCCAAGTGGAAATAATCTGCAAAGAGACCTCTACAATAGAAACAGAAAAGGCAAGGCATGTTTCTAGGTGGTCATAAACTATTTCACCAAGTCTGCATGAAAATTAAGAGATTGCACGTCTTTTAGTGCACCTTTCTTCCACGTGATTTTAGGTCCATCTTGTTTCCTTAACTCACTCAATCATCAGTGTCACACTACATCGAGCATGGCTACACCATCTCAGTCGTCAATCTCTAAATTTATTATGTGTATGCTACTCGTACCTTCTATCAGATGTGGTCATTTCTAATTCTACCCAATGTTCTATAGTTGCACATCTTATCTAGCATCTGGGTTTTTACAAAACTACAACATTTATCATATAGATATAACAACTAAAAACACATGTATCTTGTAGACATTAGGGCCTTAGAGGTATAACAGGCAATCGCGTATAATATCGTTGGTCCTATAAAAACTTGTCTTTCCCCGTGGCAAATATATTTATATCACATAGCAATCCTGTGACACACTTCCAATTTTAACCATCCTACTTTAATTTCATGTTGCATCTCCCTCTATCATAGCTTCTTTATAGAATGTTGGTCTAGATAATCAAATTGTCTTTATTTAGGCATCACAATCTTGTGTAATTTCACTTTACCATCATTCCTCTTATGAGGGCTATAACTTTTATAGGTAAGACGCACCTATTACTAGGATAGTTTTTCATCATTGTATTTTTTTATTTCGCATCAGATCCATTAGGTTCTTTGTAGTAATCGGCGACCCTTCTTTTACTTCACATAGTTTTTCGTTTCCTTGATAGCTGGAAGTTCTCCAAATGTATGAAAGACCGAAGACTTAATACCATCCATTCCGATGTGGTTGGATTCTTATGTTCACTTTTTAAGGATTCTAAGTTTCTCTCTTAAGGGTGGATGAGATACTATGCTCATTTTTTAATAAGATTATCGTGAATTTCTTTATCAAACTCATTTCCTAAGAGATATAAAGATATTGTAGTATACTACTAGGGATAACTTGTGCTATTATTCTTCTGTTAAAAGTAAGGAAGAGCAAGTGTCTGATCAGATGAATCAAGCGATAGGGGTAGATTTTACTTCACTAGGACAGAGTTGCTGCCGATTGAGGATTGGCCGGGGGGGGGGGGGGGGGCGCTTTTTTCTTTTATTAGGGAAGAGATTGTAGTTGGGTACAAATAGGCCTGTGAAAGACGAGTAGGCAAGCACGCGGGTTGTTTCGATCAGCTTTGAGCTGTCAAGCGACGATTGGTCGAGAGGACTTCCATCATGTAGCTGGGTACAAATAAGCTAGTAAAAGACGACTAGACAGGGCGTTAGGCTAGTGCCAGCGGGGTACGTAAACGAGGACAAATCACGCGGTTTTGTACTAGTCACTTTTAAGCTATCGAGTGACGATTGCTCATCTCTTAAGAAAGAATGCGAGGGGTTGTCTTACAATAAAGGGGGTACTCTCTTCTCTGATGTGGACTATACTATTGTGTCCCATTCCTTAAACAGTGATCCAGGATAAAGCCACGCAGCGATAACCGCCAAAAGAAAGGGGACCTTTCGTAGTCAAATGCGTACAAGGAAAAAGACAATTATTCAGCGCACTAAAATCTAGTGCATGGGATTCTATATTCACGAAAAGTCAGACTGAAACCATGTTACAGAACCAAGACAACCTAATAAAAATAGGTTTACAAATAATATAATAAGAAAGAGAAAGGGCTCCAACGTCTATAAATAGAAGACTCTTTTTCTATTTGGCAAAGCAAAGGGAGATATGGATTCAACTACCCCTGAAAGACTTTCTCAAATTAATCAAGGAATTCTAAATGTTGAAAATTCAAAGGGCCAACGGCAACAAACTCTGTCTGCCTTTTTAGAACACGTGCTTGTTGTTTTTCGGGAGTTGGTGGAACAACGCATTCAATACCTCGTAAATCAAATAAGCACTTTGGAAGGAGAAGAGAGGACCCTCATCCGAGAAAGGGAGGACCTTATAGTAAGGATGGTCTTCCGCATCCACGACAGAAAAAACTAAGAGTCAATCGACTCTTTTGAGTTTAAGAAGGTTTACATAAGTGTTTGTAGACGCTTTGTGATGTGTTTTCATTAAAGGTGTTCTTATTCTTTGTGGAGATCTACTCGTATGCATTGTGTCTTTGTTGTGTATGTATCACTAATGCTTCCCTTTGTAATGTTGTGTTGTGTGGCTGGTCTATATGTACTTCACATGTAAGAAAATGCTTCTAGTGCTGGAATGAATAAATTCCGCTTTGTTCTAGTTCATCATTCTCTTTCCCCGTTTTGTGTAGAAAAATTGTTAGATTTGAATTTGCTATTACGTACGGGACCAAGTACTTTATAAGACTACAAAGCTAGGATTAGGAGCTCGTGACAGACATAACCCATTTTGAAAAGAAAATGACGAGTACCACTTTTCGAAAGAAACATCTTCCATGGGTATGTGAAGCCAGTAGCCGCGAGAACAATCATCCAAATTGGGGTTTCCACATTTGAAAGTCCTCATATTAAAGTACTTAATTTATGCCTTTAAAAGCTGATTTTACAACCTACTTCCGAACTCCCTATCGGCGGAACTAAGACTAACTCAAACATACACCACTTCATACTGACTTAACCGAGTATTTACCCTAGAAAACATGTTCCCAAAAGATCAATTATCCAGAAATTCCTCCAACTCACTTTTCTTCGATTGAACCATAGGACAACTCCTGACAGTGACAGTACTTAAATTAGAATCCCTAACCAGAAGCCTAGCCTAAAAAAAGGCCTTTATACTGCTATTATATTAGTAGAGCTCCTTCGATAGAAAATTCCATAGCGAACAAGTAATTATATAAGAAAATATACTCATTTTCGCAACGAGAAATTTGTGGAGAGAACAAGGAAAGTGCAGACATAGCCTTTAAGAGTTCCACACCACCAGAGTCCATCTCGAAAGACTCCTTTTTTATATATGTGACCTAACTCACGAAACCTTATTTCGTTCACATCGATATAACCCATCTCGTTCCTGAAAAGGAAAGAACAAGAGATTAATTATAGTCTCGATCGACTTAGTTATATAAAAAATGT
Organism: Capsicum annuum; assembly: GCF_002878395.1. NCBI lineage: Eukaryota > Viridiplantae > Streptophyta > Magnoliopsida > Solanales > Solanaceae > Capsicum > Capsicum annuum. The sequence continues at coordinate 241,167,403 of NC_061113.1, forward strand.
AAGTTTGACAAAGATGTCGGGTATGCATAGTTTCGAATTTTGTCCCCAGGGAAGGACTAGCGGCATAAGGGCTTCTAGTTTTTAATGCGTTATTAGGAAGTCTCCCTGGTCGTATTGGAAGATAGGAAATGCGCTTCCAATCAATTTGTTCCTCTCGCGTCGAGTCAGTTCCATTATCACTCCTCGGCTATTAGGCCTAGTTCTGTGGAAAAACAAGATCGAATAGAACTTCCTAGAGCTGACTATCCTTCAGCTACTAGCGTGGCTGATTTGGAGATAGATTTATATAAGAGGAAAATATCCAGTACCATCAATACAATACAGGCAAAGGATGCAAAGAAACTGTGTGCCTGTTGGGATTGGCTTTTGGCTTATAAGTGTCTGTTTGGATTAGCTTTTGATGTATAAGTCATAAGCTAGAAATTCTAACTTATAGCTTTGAGCTCGTTTGGAATGGCTTTATTTTAAGCGCTTTTAAGTCAAAATTGACTTTTAAGCACTTTCGAAGTGTTTGGGTATATTTAAAAAGTGTTTATAAGCACTTAATTTTTAAGCTAAAATGCTAAAAATAAGTCAAAAGTCATAAGTTAGAAATCCTAACTTATGGCTTTTGGCTTAAAATGCTAAAAATAAGTCAAAAGCTATAAGTTAGAATTTCTAGCTTATGGCTTATGGATTATAAATCAAAAGCCAAAAGTCAATCCAAACAAGCACTTAGGCTACTTTTAGCATTCTAAGCCAAAAGTCATAAGTTAAGATTTCTAACTTATGACTTTTGGCTTATTTTTAGCATTTTAGCTTAAAAATTAAGTGCTTATGAACACCTTTTAAATATATCCAAACACTTCAAAAGTGCTTAAAAGTCAATTTTGACTTAAAAGCACTTAAAATAAGTCAATCCAAAGAGGCTCTAAGCCATAAGCCATAAGCTAGAAATTCTAATTTATAGCTTTTGGCTTATTTTTAGCATTTTAAGTCAAAAGTCATAAGTTGAGATTTCTACGTTCTAACTTATGACTTTTGGCTTATTTTTAGCCTAAAATTAAGTGTCTATAAGCATTTTTTAAATATACCAAACACTTCAAAAGTGCTTAAAAGTCAATTTTGACTTAAAAGCACTTAAAATAAGCCAATCCAAACAGGCTCTATCTCCCACTTGATCCTGACTCATGGACGCTCCACGGGAAACAACCACCAGGAGACGAAGCAAGTAGAGGATTTTGAGGAGGATATCGCCATGACATGGTAGCAGGGATCTAGGTCTTTTTAAGCAGCACTAGAGAGGGGATAGAAACTCGAGACTTCAAACTAATGTCCTCCTTCCTCTGAGCAAGGTTCCTTGTTGAGTCTACTATGAGAGACATTAAGGCTGCTCACCTAGTTGGGAAAATTTAATACTTGAATTGAACAACCTTCATTGTAAAGTTTGACAGACACAGAAGAGCTAGTTCAAATGGCTCGTGCAGCCGTGTTCTCCCTCTAGTCTATAGGGATTAGCCAACGAGTTCAAATGTTGAATTTAAGGAGGTAAGGCACTTTTTCTATTCTTATTATTTCCTTGCTAAATCGTTATCTCGGTCAGGTCTGACAGCATTAACAATAAGTTCATTTACATTTTCCATTTTTATATGCGATAATTGATAAGTTCACAAGAGTTAATTGCTCATTACAAAGGGAAACATTAGTGATACATACACAACAAAGACACAACGTATATGAGTTGATCTCCACAAAGAACAAGAACACCTTTAATGAAAACACATTACAAAGCGTTTATAGACACTTATTTAAACCTTCTTAAACTCCTAAGAGTCGACTGAGTCTTAGTTGTTTCCGCCGAGGATGCGAAAGGCCATCCTAACTATAAGGTCCTTCCTTTTTCGAATAAGGGTCCTCTCCTCTTCTTCAAAAGTGCTTATTTGATTTACGGGCTGTTTAATGCGTTTTTCCACTAGCTCCGCAAAAGCAGCAGACAAGTGTTTTAAAAAGCCATGCAGAGTTTATTGTCGTTGACCCTTTGAATTTTCAACAATTATATTTCCTTGATAAATTTGAGAAAAGTCTTTCAGTGGTGGTTGGGTCCATATCTCCCTTTGCTTTGCCAAATAGAGAAAGCGTCTTCTATTTATAAACGTTGGAAGCCCTTTCTCTTTCTTATTATATTATTTGTAACCCTATTTTTATTAGGTTGTCTTGGTTCCATAACATGGTTTAAATCTGGCTTTTCATAAATATGGAACCACCTCCACTAGATTTTAGTGTGCTAAATAACTTTCCTTTCCTCGTGCACATTTGACTACGAAAGACCCCTTTCTTTTGGCGGGTATCACCATGTGGCTTAATCCTAAATCTCTCTTTAAGGAATAGGACACAATAATATAGCACACATTAAAGAAGAAAGTACCCCCTTTATCATAACACAAGCTCCTCGCGTCCCTTCTTAAGAGATAGAGCAATCGCCACTCGACAACTCAAAACTGATCAGTACAAAACCACGTGATTTGTCCTCATTTACGTACCCCACTTGGCACTAGCCTAACGCACTGCCTTGCCTACTCGTCTTTAACTGGCTTATTTGCACCCAGCTACATGATGAAAGTCCCCTTGGCCAATCGTCACGGGACAACTCAAAGTTGACCGGTACAACCCGCGTGCTTGCCTACTCGTCTTCACAAGCCTATTTGTACCCAGCTACAATTTCTTCCCTATAAAAGAAAAAAAGGCCCCCGGCCAATCCTCAATCGACAGCAACTCCGTTCTAGTGAAGTAAAGTCTCTGCCCCAATCGCTTGATTAATCTGATCAAACATTTGCTCTTCCCTACTTTTGACAGAAGAATAAGAGCACAAGTTATCCTTAGTATAATACTTCAATATCTCTATATCTCTTAGAAAATGAGTTTGATAAAGAAATTCACAATAATCTTATTCAAAAATGAGCATAGTATCTCATCCGCCCTTAAGAGAGAGAAACTTTAAAATCCTTAAAAAGTATCTCATCAACCCTTAAGAGAGAAAAACTTAGAATCCTTAAAAAATGAACATAAGAATCCAACCACACCGGAATGGATGGCACTAAGTCCTCCAGCCTTTCATACATTTGCAGAACTTCCAACTATCAAGAAAACGAAAAGCTATGTGAAGTAAATGAAGAAAGGGTCGCCGATTACTGCAAAGAACCTAATGGATCTGATGCGAAATAAAAGAATACAATGATGAAAAACTATCCTAGTAATAGGTGCGTCCTACCTATAAAAATAAAAAGACATGTCTTTATGGTCTTACCTGTGACCCTTTTCCAATTTTAACCATCCTATTTTAATTTCATGTTGCATCCCCCTCTTATCATAGCTTTATAGAATGTTAAGTTTAGATATTCAAATTGCCTTTATTTAGGAATCACGGTCTTGTGTAATTTCACTTTACCATCATTACTCCTCTCATGAGGGCTAAAATTTTAGTATTCCATTATGTGTTAGTTTTACTTGTCTTAAAACTTGTAATCTTAAGAGTGTTTTCATCGTACTTCAAGCTTTTGATCAATTCTCTTTCTACTTTCTCCTATTAACATAATCTCAGTCACAAAATAGTATGCTCCATAGTCTTATATACTATGAGTTCATTCATAATGAGTTTAAGCAAGTATATGTTCAAAGCAGATTCATAGTATAAAACAAGTAACCAACTATCATGGAGAACTCTACATCTCTGCCCCCTCCCACCCCCACCCCCAACCACTAATCTCACACGTGTGAGACTCCTTCATATATATTATATAGGACATTTATATATTATATGCGAATTCTGTTCTTATCTAGTAAAGGACTTCTCCCGACACTCTAATCATATGGATTCTCTAGGGAACAGAACATCGTTTGAAAATCTATAGCCTCTTTGTAACATAAAAAGTAGTCCTTTAATGCGTCAAATTAATTTTAACCCAGAAAGTATTTAGAACGTTAACACTGGAAGGTTTCAAGTTTTAAGCAACGGACCAGTTGTATAAGAACATAATCAGCAAAATCACAAGAAAATTTGGCTACAGTTTCAAGGGGAAGAAAGAAGTCTGAACTTCAATACTACATTTTTTCAGATTGACTTATTTAGATTGCTACCATAAAATGTGATAGGTCATTCAAACAATGTCGTCATTTATCATAATTTCTTAGGGCAGTTTTGTTATTCCCGAGTTATAGTGCGACGCAACAGTCATTTTCTTCAATCTCATTCTATAGTGGGTGAACTATGCAGCTGAAGATTTCTGTGGTTACTCATTACTAGACATCTAAACCAGCAGCACAAAACATGAATATGAGAAGCATATCTGAGTAGGTTATGTTATACGTACACCTAGTGCAGATACAGTATCCCAGAGCCTCCACCCACCTACCACACAATAATATGAATTGCTTATGCTAGGAATCAGATTCTCCTTCTTTTATGTTTCTAATTAGAAAAACTTAGAAAAACAATAATGACGCTGATATCTGGAGTTTCTTTTTTTCTATATTTGGTATTATAGACCATGCTGTAGTCCATCAAGGATGCATATATAGGCTGGAATTTTTGGAAAGTGGACACAGCCATCAAAGAGATCTGGGAGATGGTTCCTGCAATTTTTGGGTTATTTGGAATGAGAAAAACCTCAGGTGTTTTAATAAGATTTCAACTTTAGTTGGAACTTTTTCTTCCCTATAAATAGCACCGATAACTTTTGGGATTTTGTTAGCTCCATGGTTCTAGCGTAGTCTCTTTAGTTCTGAAGTCTAACATTGTTTCCGCTCCAAAAGTCTAATATTGACTTCCATAACTCTGAGGGTAGAGTCTATTTGAGTCCTCCTAAAGTTTCCATCTACCTTTATACTCAGCCCTTGAGTAGGCAACTGAGACTTGACAATAAACAAAATTCTTCCAAGGTAAAACTATAGTGATGATTACTGTAATTGGCAATACACTGGGAGAAACATGCTTATAGGTGTAAGCTAAAAGATCCTAATTCCAACCATAACTTTTGGTCAAAACAGCCTAACACTGTAGAATATATGTGACAAACAAGTTTTCAAGAGCATATATAGTTCCACAATTTAGATTGTGTTCCTGCTTAAACACTGCACTTCCCTTACTTCTGTATGTGTATTCGCTATGACTCACTTCCCACTAATAATTTGCCAATGTTGTGAAAGGTAAGAAGCAATAAATAATTCTTTTTTGTTCCAATTTGCACAGAAGTCTTCGAAGCAACTACCCCTAATTGAACCAACTACCAAAACTATGATTCAATGGTTCATTTGACGCATAAGCTTTCTACGTGTTTAAAACCTTCCAACTGAAATGTACTGCATTACTTGTAAGGTCCTAATCTATGAACATTCAACAAGGTCTCCAGATTCCTCAAGTTCATGTAGCCATTTGACTTTGGAACAGAAACATCATTTAGACTCAAAGACAACAATATTCACTAAGTTCCATAAATTTCTAAATATAATTTTGTTCTAATCAACGTAGTCAAAGTACCTTCACACACTACCCCTTTTTTCACAAATTACGTAATCCACCTATCAATATTCAACTAATTCATCAAGCAATGAATTACCAAAATTCCCTTAACATACAAAAAATATAACAAAATTGGAATCAAAACATCATTTAAACCAGCTAAACAAAACTTTTTCTATAACCACGGTGACCGGGCCAGCTTTCGTGCACCTCAACTAAATCCACGAGCTACCTGCCACCTCCCATCAGCTAAACTAATTGTGCACAACATGCACTCAAATCTTATCAAAAAACAGCATAAATGTACTTCAAATTAAGCAACGAAAACGAAGTAATCACCTGTAGGAGAAGACCAAGCAGCATGAACAACACATTTCTCCTGTACATTAGCGCAGAACCCTACAGTAATCTTATTAAGATCTCCTCGAAGAACAGCGCCATTCCACACAGACGCACCATCATACACAGTCACCTGACCAGCAAGTACAACATTTGGCGCCACGTAAGCATCGACGGCGACTTTCGGGTCCCACTGACCTAGTGGAATGATTTGCCTTTGTCCTCTATAGTCCCACTTCACTCGATCCGGTGACTCCTTAATCGCCGATTGAGCTTCCGTCGCCAGCGACCGGCGGCCGAGGAGGAGGAGCTTGTGGTTACGGTGGTGGCGGAGGTGGCCGGAGAGAGATGTTGCTATGACTCTTCTCGATAATCTACCTAGTGTTGCCATTGCAGATTTTTCAGCGGCTGGACAAAGGGATTTTTGGGAATGGATGTGAAATGAAATGATTCAATGGAGTAGTGGACTTAAGGAGTAATTTGCTTTCTTTAAGGGGGCTTGGGGGAAATGTGTGAAATAGAAATTGGAGTCCAGAAAGAAGAGACATTTCCATTTAGGCATCGATATGTTTGTGATAGTTGTTTGAGCGCCTTAAACATTTCGTAACGATGAACACACACTTTTTATGCTCTCTAGACTCCACTTTATGGGACTATACTAATGTGTTGTTGTAGTCTATGCACCTTTATTTTATGAATAATAGTACTTTTGAGCCTCGGTTATTGATTAAATTTAAATTTTTATCTTGTGATATTTGATCACACGGTTGTATTGAATATAGGTTGAAGTCTTACTTGCTTAGCGTAACTTTCATGTCATACATTTCTTCTTTTTTAGCTTTGAAATCATGAAAATTTGATATGATTTCTGAGTTATTCAACGTCAAAACATTTAGATAAAATATTACATAAAATTATATTTATCTATCATGACTTCATATTATAGTCCCAAAAATAGAATAACATGAATTAATAAAATAAACAAAAAGGAAAAGATATCAACAATGAAGAGAGATAAATAAAGAAAAGATAATGTGAAGAAAATTAATAAATAAGTGAAATAAACTTAGACGATCAAGCTATCACAAATAGCAAAGTGACAGAGAATAGTAACGAGGGAGGTGTCACAAGTGAAATGATACAAAAGAGACCCCCCCATTGGGTTGTTGGATACACGAAATGCACCCCTCCTTCGACCCCCTGTATGCTTAGTTTAAGGCACTGTTGAGAGGCCTAAAGATTGCTAGTACGATGTGTATCAAACCTCTCATCATTTGTACTGACTCAAAGGAGCTTGTTAGCGCTATTACCCATGGCCACGAACTTTATGCTAACTTGATTTTTGAGTGCAGGTTGTCCCTCCTACAGGTGCTCGAGGCAACAAGAATCAACCATACCTTCAGGGAACAAAATAGAGTCGTAGACAGCTTGGCTAAGGAAGGCAGCAAACTCATGCAACTTGGCGTGCCAATTATTTTGTCAAGCCCATCGGTTTCTGCAGTACCTTTCGTAGAAGCGAACAAGGAAGGAAAAGTTTTACTAGGCTAATTAATCCTATTTTGGACCTACATGGCTGGGATGTGGCTCATGCTAACTCATCTAAACCCCCACCCCCCAATACTTCAAGTGGAGCAGTAGCTCTACCCACTGATACTCATATTTACCTTGGCTAAGTTGTTAATGAATTGCTCCCCTTTTAACAAAAAAGAAAAAAGAAAAAAAGATACCTCCCCTAACCCCAAATAGTGTTATAAGTGAAATGACACAAAAAGAGAAAAAAAATATGTATTTAAACGATGTGTATTAAGTGAAAAGTTTAAATTAAGATGATTTAATATGATTTACGAGTTATCCAATAGCATAGCTAGGTAGATTAAATACATGCATAAAGTCATACATGCATGTTTATTATAAATTGTATGTAATCATTTTAAGATATATTTTCTCCTAGCGTTATTTATAACTCTGAAATTATAACAATTCAATATGATATGTAAGTAATTGGGTATTAGAACTAATATAAATAGTACATGTTTATCACAGACTTGTTTGTCATATAACCTCTTCATTTTTATCTTCAAATTTTGATGATTTAATATGATTTGTGAACAATTTAATAGCGCATTTCGATGCACTAAGAGCCCATTTTAAGTGATTAAAAGCTTAAAACAAATACTTATAAATTAAGCAGATAAATGTTTGGATAGAAGTGTTGAAACAGAAAAAAAATTATTGATGCCTTTAGTAAACAAGTGATGTTAAACACTTTTTTATTGTTAAAATGACTTAAATGTCCTTAAAGTTGTTAACATCATAAATAAGGTGAATTATTTATAATTTTTAATTTTAAAATAATTTTTTTTAAATAAACCTTCGATTAATGATAGATTCGATGAAAACAAAGAAGAAAGATGAAGAGAAAATTAGAGGGAAGAGATGAAGCGAAGCGGTAAAGAGAAAAAGAAAAAAAATTATATATTTAAGGGCTACAAGTTTAGAATATTGTTGGAATTGCAGGAAAATATAAGGGATAAAATGTAAATGTTTTGATCAAATCTAAAAGAATTTTAAGCTAAAAAACAAAATGTTAAGAATACTCAGATTCTCACTTTTTGATTCTTTTAATCATTTTTTAACTTTTTAAGTATTTTTTAGTTTTACCAAACATCTTAAAAAATAAAAAAGAAATAAAAAGAGATTAAAAACTGATTTGATAAGATTTTAATCCTATCCAAACGGACTCTAAAACTCTAGCTATATGCAGAATTCAAGAAAAGTCCTACCACAAATCAACTCCTCATTGATTTTATCTATAATTTTTTTTTTTTCATCTTTTAATTTCCTCTACACTAAGAAACATAAATTCAATGTCTATTACATGCTTTCCTTAATTTCCCTTTTCAAATTCCAATCCCTAAATTAAAAGAAAATGAGAGATATCAATTTCTTTTTGCAATAATACCACAACCAAACTCTACGATACTCCACATATCTCATAGTAACACAATACAATTTCATTTCCCTTTTTTTAACCCGACATCGACTTGGATTGAAAATTTTAGAAACTAAATAAATACATTCAAATAACACAAGAAATTTATCATCTTTAAATATATCATACATACAATTAACATATGCAACGTATACATATACTTAGGATATACGCTTTACACAACCATTCAATTGGAGCTTGATCTATAAATCACTCCTCATCCCTACACAGCACAACCATAAGGAAAGTTAAAAAAGGAGACAAAAGAAGAAGAAAAAGGAAGTGTAATTAGAATAATCAAATTGATATAACATGGTTAAATACATATAATAAGAACATTCTTAGACTTATACAGTAAAGGGTCATTGTATTGAAATGTTAATACATAATATGTATTAGTAGTATCCTGTTTGGTATACCTTCTTGCATTAGTTATACACTCTATTGTGTATTAAGGTGTGTGTTACTAATACCTCAAAATCCATGGCATCAGTAATGCAATGGATCTAATGCATGCATTAACATGCTTAAGAACCCTATTACCCCTTAAAAAAAAAATTCCCATCCTTTCCAACATATATATTGAGAGTATTATGTAAAAGCAATTTTTTTTTTAGAAATTATGTAATTCATGTTTTTTTTAATACATCGAACCAAACACTGCATAAGAAAAATACAAGTATAACTAACGCAAGCATTACTAATACAAACAATACTAATACGTCATATTTTACATTATTCTTATACATTCTACCAAACCACCCCTAAATTAATTTACCTTAGAAAGTAAGCTCCCTTCTGCTTCACACAACCTTACCTGCATTTTGGAATTAATTAATTAATTAATTGAAGTGGAGACACACAAATATATACACAACTCGTAGTAAAATCAACTATAAAGATATCATACATTTAAATTCAAAAGTTTATATATACGCAAAATACATAGTCTCTTACTTAAATGTGGATGTTCAACTAACCCCCTCGTTTGTTTTTTACCCCATTTTTTTCTAAACACAGATAATTTAATTTGAGAATACTATATATTTTATACATAAACATGACTAATTACCTATTGAAATATTCAGAAAATATGAAAATACATGCAAGCACTCACTTGCTTTTGGAGATGGATGTTTTCCTCATGAAGGATTTTATGCTGCATAAGATGAATACAGTTCATTACAAAAAAAAAAAAAAAAGTTACTTTCTCTTTTAGATTGCATAAACATTTCTCTTAAATTTCTAAATCATTAACATTTTGCATTGATCTATTTGGGATAAAGAATCTATCCTTTACATAACCAATTACAAATGAATTTATTCTTTTTGTAAATTTCAATTTTAAAAAATTGCTACTTTCTTCTTCTAAATATATATCACTCATTAATTAGAGTCTCACCCTTCTCTTAAGCCAGTTGATATGTTCGGAAACGATACGCCTCTGTTACATGAAAGTAAATGAACTAATTAGATTTAGTTCTCTTAATTATATATCAAGTATATATACATTTGGTGGAAATCAATTTAAATTATAACTTATATATATGTATTTAAGTTTATGATTATCTCGTATATAAATTAATTAACCTTTTTAGAGCGAATGCGTTCAGCCCCAATTCTGAGCTGACGCTCCAACTGTTTCAATTCTTTCATGCCAAGACTTGATAAATCTTCTCCAGCCAAATGTCTGCCCAAAATATATAATACAAGGGAAAGTCACAGATATATATCGTTTGGCCAACTAATTTATCAATATGATTGAAATTATATTTAATATAAAATATATACAATCAATACACTTTATATATACATATATACATATACATATACATACACACATATATATATAATAGACTAGATAGTCTACCGATTCAGATCCGTAATTATCCCTTTATACAATTTTGGAAATTATGAAGAATAATACGCACATATAATACTTCAATAACTAAACAAAGTGAAATAATCTATCTATAGTCTATATCTATAATCTATAATTTATATCTTCTATATCGGAA
>NC_061113.1:241181245-241198473 GCF_002878395.1 Capsicum annuum
CGGGCACCATCGGGGGGATTGATGGTGGAATGAAGAGGTGGAGAAGAAAGTGGGGACCAAGAAAAGGGCATATGCTAAGTTGGTGGAGAGTAAGGACGAAGAGGAGAAGTGGGTAAACAGGAAAGAGTACAAGCTAGCGAGGAAGGAGGCTAAGTCAGCAGTCACGGCAGCTAAGACGACCGCTTTTGAGAGCTTGTATGCAGGGTTACAGGGGAAAAAAGGGGAGAAAAAGTTGTTTAGACTCGCTAAGGCTAGGGAGGGAAAGGGTCGTGACCTCGATCAGGTGAGGTGCATTAAGGGGGAGGACGGTAGAGTGTTGGTGGAGGACGGCCACATTAAGAGTAGATGACAGTCGTACTTTCATATGCTCTTGAATGACGAAGGGGATAGAGCTATTGTGTTAGGGGAACTGGGTTCAGGGTGAGCATAAGCAAGACAGAGTATGTGAAATGCAAGTTTAATGACGTGAGGTGGGAGAATGAGGTAGTAGTGAAGCTAGAAGCACAGGAGGTATGTAAGAGGGATAATTTCTAGTATCTTGGGTTCGTGATCCAGAGTAACGGTGAGATTGACGAGGATATCTCGCACCGTATTGGGGCGGGATGGATGAAATGGAAGCTCGCGTCGGGGGTGCTGTGTGATAAGAAGGTGCCACCTAAGCTTAAAGGCAAATTCTACAGGGTGGTAGTCCGTCCGGCCTTGTTGTATGGAGCGGAGTGTTGGCTAGTTAAGAACTCCCACGTCCGAAAAATGAAGGTGGCAGAAATGCGGATGTTACGCTGGATGTGTGGGCTGACTAGAGGGGATAGAGTTCGGAATGAGACTATCCGGGAGAAGGTTGGTGTGACTTCAGTGGAGTGCAAGATGCGAGAAGCCCGATTGAGATGGTTCGGACACGTGAAGAGGAGGGGCATAGATGCCCCGGTACGTAGGTGTGAGAGGCTAGCGTTGGATGGTTTTAGGCGGGGTAGGGGTAGGCCGAAGAAGTACTGGGTGAGGTGATTAGGCGGGACATGGAGCAGTTACAGCTCACCAAGGACATGACTAGGGAAGGTCTGGAGGACGCGAATTAGGGCAGAGGATTAGGGCCAGTTTGGGTCGCTAGTGTAGGGAATTACTTTATGGGGGTTTTATTCCTGTTATGATTCCGTGTTCCGTGTTCCATGTTTTATTACGAATCTGTGTGCTTCCTCTGCTTTCCTCTATTTTATATTACTTATGGGTGCCGTATTTATGTTATGTAATCCGCTTCTGTGCTTTACTATGTGTTTGTGTGGTATCTCGTGCCTTGAGCCGGGGGTCTATCGGAAACAGCCTTTCTACTTCCTTAGAGGTAGAGGTATGGACTGCGTACATCTTATCCCCCCTCCCCCAGACCCCACTAGGTGGGAATACACTGGGTTTGTTGTTGTTGTGTATATCTTCTATATCGATAATCTATAATATATTAAAAGTGTGAAGACCTTAGAAAAATGATTTGACCTTTTTACCCTTCATTAAAATATTCTATAATAGACAAAATTGTCTTTTCACCTTTTTTGTCTAATTATTATTCAATTCTCTTTATAATATTTAAGACTTTAAAATCAACTAAAATTTTACTTATTAATTTTTTTCCTTATTTGAATAATGTAAAAATTTGCATAAATACAATGTCAATTTCAAAATATTGCGAACAAGATCTGATTTCTCCGCCTCTTTGTGTGAATTTAATATCTAGCCACGGCGACTTTATTTGTAAGATACTACTTTTATTATTTTCAATGTGTATTTAGCTTGATTCATGGTTACAGAAGTGCTTGTGCTTCAACTTCAATTTGTTATAATTAGTTTTCTTCAGGATTATCTCATCCTTAATATAATGCATAACTGCATATATGTAATGCCATGTTCTTCGATTGAAAATTTGGACATATAGAAAATAAGTGTGTGGCGGAGTGAAATTGTCAATCCCATTTTTCGCTTTTACACTTTTAGTGTAGTGCTTGGATGTCTTCATGCATATTCACTAACATTGAAAAGTTAAGCATCTTATGTGATTCTTTGTTGTACTATAAAGACGTATACTTTCTTTTAATAAAAACATGTTTCTTTGTCTATTCTTTGTTGTATTTTCATACGATTTTGAAGACATGTACTTTCTTTTAGCATAACAAAAATATGTGTCGGTTTTAACTTTGATGGGCAGATTCAACGTGTTTACTTGATTGTAAATGTTCCTAGAATATTGTTTTTGCTTTTAATGATCCAGAGACATGTTTTTCATCATCTTTATCAATTATTTTTGCAACTTAATATGTAATTATGTGTCTGAGAAGTTGTCACTCTGAAATATTCTTTTACAATTATGCCCCTATGTTTGCTAAGAGTGTTTAGTTTGGTTAGAGATTTGTATGTCAAAGTAGTGAATAAGGAATATATTGATAAGAGTTTTTACGAGAATTGATGTAGACTCCAAAAATATATGGGAAGAAGACTTAGGGATCATTTGGTAGAAGAGTTAAGAAAAATAATCTCGGAATAAAGTTTAGGATTAGCTATATCTCATATTTGAGATAGTATATTACTTAATCTCGAGATTATTTTATCTCATTATTTATACTAAAATGATGGGATTACCATCAAAGAATACGTTGAAAGTCATTTTCTATCATGCCAAATAGACTCCCGATGTATATATGTGTATGGACATATGGAGGAGTCCTAATATAATATCAAACATAAAAGAACACATTTCATACAAATTAGAGTGAAAAATGATGTTGATAGGTCAAATTTTCATGCCACTGGTGTATTATGCATTGAAGCGCACTTGGCCTGACAATTTCTAATTATACTTGAATTGTTCTGGAAAGTTAAAGTCATTAATGTAAATATCAACTATTAGTAAAATATGAATTTGTGGTAACAAAGTATGTCCCTTATATACTATATATGGGTATAAGTAGTTATAATAATCTTATGAATTATTATTGTAATCAAAGGTTGATTTTTTATATGACTACGCATAACAATTAAGAAATTGAAGGAAGAAAAAAATACAAATTTGAAGCTTGAATACTCAAAAAGTTTTTCAATAACATCCAAACAAATAAAAATGTTCAATATCCTAAAATATGTCTTAGTTATTATATTAAAGCTGATATAAATTATGCATGATGAAATTTAAATTTCAAGCTCACAACAAAGTGTTCTATAATTAACTAAACCTAAACTTTGTATCTTTATGGGTTCAAAAAGATACTCAGTTACTTTCAATTCAAATATTAATGTGTCAATGCAGTATGAGAACATTTATATTTTTATTTAAAAGAATGTGATATCTACCTCAGTGTCAATTGATAATACACATAATTCATTTTATTTTATTTTATGTGTGCTTTTTATAAGCATAACATTCACGTGCAACATATGTATGATTTAAATTTTTTTGCCCTTCATTTAAGAACTTCACCATAGATAAAATTATCTTTTCACTTACTTCCTCCAAATTATTAATTAGTTATTAAAAATCTAAAGAGTCATAAAATATATCTAAGAGAAAAATATATGATAAATTTAAAATATTATTTAGTTTGAGTTCTTTTCAAAGTCATATATATTACCGTATATGGTTATAAACTTTTGACTTTGGAGTTTAAGGACTTTCTATTAAAGAAGGTTAAACAAGACTTTGACTCCTTATAAATATTAATTACCACGTTCTTTTTATTAGAATTTGCTATAATTTTCCACCATAATTAAAAGAAAAATTATGCAAAATATTTTCTTTTTTTGAAAATATTTCTTCCATATTTGATTAGTCCTTTTGGACTTTTATAAATTGAGGATCTTTTCTTCCTACAAATAATACAATAACATCCATAAGTAAAGAGTTTGTTTCTGGAGAGATTTATTCTCTCTAGGTTTGTATTCGTAATATTATTTTTTCAATATATAGGTCATTTTACTAAAGAGTATTAAATATTATGTCGTTTTTATTATAATTTTTTTGTAATCTTATTTTGTGAATGTTTAATTTAAATTTAGCATAACGACATGTTATTTTAATTTAAACTTTAAATATTTTTTAGGTTTACGAGTATATTTTCTGTTATAGAACTTTATGAGTTAGAGCTGTAATTTTTGTTAACGGATCTTCAATTTTGTGATTTTCATATTTGTTTTTTTATGAACAAAAATATTTATATTTATTTGTGCTTGGTTAATAGAACGATTGAAAATTTTCTTATATGGGTGTGAACATGTATTAAATTATAACGCATGTTAATACCTTGTGGAAAGGATTATGAGGTCAATTTTTTTGCAGGTTAGAAAAAATTTCCTATCAGTTTGAGTTTAAATTTTCTACTCAATTAATCATATTCATCGTTTACATGAATTTGCAATCTATGTTAAAGTACACATCAAAAAATTAATTTAAATAATAAAAAAGATTTAAATAAAAAATTAATCGATCATATAGTCCTAGATTAAGTGACATGAAAGACATTGTGGTTACATAAGCATTAAATAAAGTATATGTTTGGAAATAGCATAGGTCCAAGGATGAGAGATTGAATTAAAATAAATCTAACCAACAAAACGAGTTTTAACTTTTACTTTTCAGAACCTAATTTTTTGAGAAAAATACATTTAAAAGCACTTATAAAAACTTACTCAAACACTGATAGTTAGAAAATATTAATAGTTGCTCTGTCTTTAAATTTATTAGTCAAACAAATTATTTCTCATCGAAAAATACACATTGAAGTGATTTTATAAAATTAAACTTATAAAAGTAAATTACACGCGTAAAACACATATACTAAGACTAGTATACATAAGTATATATGGGAAAGATGGGCAATATCTTAGTGGTGGTAGCTAGGGGTGTATATAGGTCGGGTTGGTTTGATTTTTTATTGAAAAAAAATCAAATCAATCATGTCGGTTTATTAAAACTATAAATCAAATCAACCCAACATAAAATCGATTTTTTCGATTTAGGTTTTAGTCGGTTCTTTCGATTTTTTTGATTTTTCTCGATTTTTTTATAATATTTATTTTTGACAATTATATTATGATTGAAGTTTAGATCAAGTATGTTTTCACTCATGTGTTAATGAAAAACCACAATTATGAAAAATTGAGGAGCGAAAAACTCTCTTAAAACTAAAAAATAAGATGAAGAGTGAAAAATTTAGGTTTTAAGTTTGTATTGGATTTTGGATAATTTTATTAGTAATTAATGGATAAATATTACAACTTAAAGGCCCAAATATGTATATGTGTATATATATATATATATATATATAAAATAACCGTAACACAAATATTGTTTAAATAGATGCGTCTCTCTTATCCTGTGGCAACAAGAAAAAGAGGTATACAAATGTAAAAGTGATACCATCAATCACTTAGAATTGGAAAACATATGTGTAAATGTTTATGTTTACATTATTACATTAAAGTGTGAAAGGTTTTTGAAAAATGATTTGAACTTTTACACTTTATTAGAAATCTTCGCAATAAATAAAATTATTTAATTTTAAATAATTAAACGTTACACGTGCAAGGCACGTGTGACTAAACTAGCATATACACGCACACATATATACACATATACACACACATATATATTATGTCGGTTTGATTTGAGTTCGGTTTGACTTTTTTTTTTTTTAACACCAAACCAAACCAAGAATGGTCGTTTTTTTTTTCAAACGTCAAACCAACCAAACCAAATTATAAGTCGATTTTTTTTTTCGTTTTAATTTGACTTGACGATTTGATCTGTACACCCTAATGGTAGCAACACTAATTAATTGGGGCTATTTGTGTTTGGCCAAACTAAATCATGATTTTAGTATCTACAAGCAGTGAGTTCAAAATGTACCTGATGATTATATTATATGTATATTCATTCTAAAATATTTTTCACTCCTCTACAAACGATTTTTTAACAAATGTAATATGCAAATTAAAGAGAGAGATAATCACACACTTATCTCTGACTTCAAGTTCATCTATTGTTCTCCTCATGTCATTAATCTTAGTCTTCCAAACCTAATCAATGAGAAAAATTAATTTATACTCTTCAAAATTGATCAAACTACATATTTTGTGACATATTAAAGTCAAACAAGAGTAATATATATTAGAAAAAGAAAAGAAAATAGTTACTCAATTACTGTTTAATTAGCTCGATTTGTACTAATAACTATCTCTTTTTCTCTGTTGCTTAATTACCATAAGTATAATTTTATAATAATTACCTCCACAGCTCTGAGGCCTTGATCACTATTATTGGACAGTCCAACTTCATTCTTGTACCTTAAAATGGTCCTTTCCATGCTGCATAGCAATCCATTAACAAAACAATGTTAATTTCGTTGCTTCACAAATAAATATAATATAGCGAACTGTATTTTTGTTCATAACTCACATAACTCATCCCGAAAGATAGTACTCCTTCGTTTAATTTATGTCTTAGTTTTCTTTTCAATACATTTCAAAAGAGTGTTTACTTTGAATATTTAAAATCACGAGATTAAATGAAATTTTGTTACTCTCTCCGTCTCATATTACTTGATGTTTGCCTTTTGTACAACTCTAAAGAAAAAATTAGTAACGGGTGCAAATTGACTAATATGACCCTACTAAATATTGTCATTACCTATTTGAATAAATTACTCTTCTATTAAATTACCAAGGATAAAATTGAAAAAAGATAATATTTAATTATCTCTTGATTCTTTAAAAATATCAACTATTTTGAGATATTTTTTTTTAGCAAATATGCCAAGTAATATGAGACAGAATTACATTCTACGTAACTTTAATTTATTAACATAATAATAAAAGTCTTATTTATTTTTTAAAACTCCTCGTTAAGTTAAAATCTGACAAATAAATTAAAACGTAGAGAGTAAGACTTACTCATGGCTAGCAAATTGATAAGCTTTACCAGAGGGAGAGAAAAGAAGAAGGGCAACTTCAGCATCACAAAGAATGGAGAGTTCATAAGCTTTTTTAAGTAAGCCACTTCTTCTCTTGGAGAAGCTGACTTGCCTATTTGTTTGATTCTCTATTCTCTTTAGTTCCACCTTCCCTCTCCCCATCTTGAAAATGATATGATAGATAACTAGTGGGATTTCTTGGAGTTATTCCTTTTTTTTTTGCCTTGTTTTAAGAATTGATTGAATAGCACACCAAATGGTATAAATATACACACATGTAATTATTCTACGCATGACCCTTGAAATCAATTTTCGTGATCTCATCTTGGCTAATATTGACGTAATACCTTAATTATATATGTAATATTCTAACTTTTACTAAACCATGACTTAGTTTGACCTTATCTCATAGGTCATTTTAAGTGTTCTTTTAATTATTATTTTTTTTTAAATATTATTTTTGAGTAACATTACTAGGTGCTACTTTACGAATTCCATTGAGTTCACGCTTCACCATGATACGGATTACGGACGAACGAAGGATTGGTACTAACTAAAATGCTCATACATATTGAATAACCAACAAATGCTAATATTAATATATTTTTGTGTCCTAATATTATGTTTGATCTTGAAATTTGTTATTTTAATATTCATGCATTTGCAAGCATTTTAGACATGTACAAAAAGCTAGATAGTTATATTTCATTACAGTGTTTCATTATCTTATTGTAATTAAAAGAGTGGTGATAATGGATATTTGATGCAGAGTTCACAAATTAAACATGCATCTTTGAATTCTTAAATCATCCAAGAAGACATGATGTTTTTGGTCGGAATTATTCGTAAATATTAGCACTTGACATGCTGATGCTCCTAGGAATGAAATTCTGGGATAGACACGACAAACTTTTGCTATTCCTCTTTTCGCCAACAAGCATATTATATTGGCGTAATATAGAGCCAACCATTTTATACATATTGTTTGTTTCATAATGTATTAGTATATTATATTATATTATACTATGTTATACTATTTTAATAAATATAATATATGAATAAATTATATTATTTTTATTGTTTCATAAATTTACACATCAATAATTGAGAGATATACTTATAAAAAGACGTAGGATACACAGATCGAATAAAGAATAAAGTAAAATTATTAAATAATAAGTAAGGATAAAATAAAAAAAATATTGTAAGGCAACGATACGATCACACCAAATCGATTGTTACAGGATATAGGATTTTTCATCATTACCTAATGATTGATTTAATGATACAAATTTAAATAACAAACAAAATAAAAATGGTATTTAAACTAATAATACAATAGATAACAACTATCCAAACAAGTTATAAATCAAAATATTTAAATTAATATGTATACACACACCGAAAAAGTTCATATTTTTCTTTGTGTTTATGTATTTTTTTTTATAATTTTTTTGTGAGAAATCACGTAAATTATAATGTAGGTTCGATTACTTGAGCTGACTTAGGTTGGCACCCCTCCAAAGTGCAATGGAGGTCACCAACCTAGGCCATGGACCTTTCTAATCGCCCATTGACCTCGTCCATGTAAGTGGTTCTGTGTTTATTTTTAATGACTTTTTTTTCATGAAAATCTTAGCTAACGCCTGAGAAATGTGTGGGAAACTTCTAATTAAAACATCTTCTGAGAAATCGACACGTAGGTGTTTTGGATGAATGAGTAGCTCCTACAAGCATCGACACGTGTTATGTAGATGTGATTGATAGTATATCATAAAGTTTTGATGTCCCCAAAATAGGGGAAAGAGACAGCCTGGTCTCCAACATTATCTTAAAAAAGAGTTCATGAAGCCATATAATTGCTTCTTTGAAGTATTAGTGGGTCGTTTTTGCAAGTAATTAAATCAATCAGGCTTTTCGTGGGTAGTTTTTGCAAGTAATTAAATCAATCAATTAGGCTTTTCGTTAATTTTGCTTTGAGGAAACTGTCTAATTTGTCGGATTATCTTAGAACTTGTAGGACCAATTTAAGTTGGTAATTAACAAGTTCAGCTTTTGATAAAAATGCAAAATTGTGTATATAGATTCTTTATAGTCCCGCCGCTTTTTTGAATTCCGCAGCGGGAGATTAGCGATGTGCTAGGCTGCGCTTTTAATAATTAACAAGTCCATTATCTTAACCACTAGATCTATGAGCATGGTTATCAATCTAGTAGTTTGTCTCCAACATCCCAATCCTGCAGAAAGTATCGTGTTCTTAATATATAAATATGAATATTATGAGATAATATTTTTAGTTTACTTAATAAATAATAAAAAATAAGATAGAAAAATGATTTATTCTTTTTTTCAAAAATATTTTTCTTCGCATCAATCACGCCCTAAATGAATGTTTCTCCTAGGCTCAATATATAGTGGGAGTTATGAAATTTTTGTACCTAATATGTATCACCAGATGGATCCCCACTAAGTAACACATCGTTTAGGGCATAAAATGATATATTTCCTTTGTTTCAATTTGTTTGCTTAAGTTGTTAAGAAGTTTAAGAAAGTCAAGAAAATTGTAAATCATGTAGTCTGAAACTAAATATACATAGAATGTAGCAAAATATATCCATTAGTTCTGTGATCTTAAATATATCATGTCAAACTTGGGGGGTTATGTGGTCAGGTTGGTTTACATATGAGTGAGCTATCGAGCCATCATATCACGAGCAGGAACTTTTGTTCAATAATGGACCCAAAACACAAAATAGCAATTATTCACCAAAGAGAGTACTTTATATTCGAGTGTTTTACTGGCATATTCCATTTATTTTCGTAGTGTCCGAGGACCATGGAGCTTTAAGAGATTGATGCCCATTCGAGTCCTATAGTGCTGTGTACATACGTGATGAATACTTTTCAGTTTTCACTTTTATCTTTGATTTGATCATAGCAATCACTATATTTGAGAATATATGCATGCCTACGTATAATCCATTTTATCTTTGATTTGATTTGATCATAGCAATCACTATATTTGAGAATATATGCATGCCTACGTATAATCCATTTACGGCTAGCGATCGAGCCATATATTATAAATAATCAATCGGACCCACTATTTACTTTTATACACATGGATTATATATACATTATCCCTGAATTATACTTAAATTATACATATCTATTTTTAATTTAAACAGTTGAATGAGCAACTATTTAGATTAATTCTTCTATTTAATCTTGGAGCAGCATTGGGTCAACTAATTAGTTGGTTTGGATAAATTATGCTTCCCTGGGTGGTTGTTAATCACATGGAATTTCGATTTACTATTAGCATCATTGTAATCAACGTTTGACGTCTTGTTTAAATAAATGATGGTTACATTACATAAATGAACCTAATTTCTACTGTATAAGAAACTGAAGTGTATTCAACAAGTAATTAACTCCAGATGAGGGTAAATACACTCTACATGATCTATCAAAAAGCAACCTCGAACTGAAAATAAAAAAGTAAAGAACCAATAAACTACTACCTTGTTTACTCTTGAACTCAGCTGAAAAGTCAGTCAAGTCTCACAAAACTGTCCAGAATCTTTAAAGAACCTAAAGAACGGCTTTCTCAAAATATTTTTTATTCTTACTTCAGTCAATTGGCAATTTTTTTCCCACGAATAAAGAGTGTGCTCAAAACAAAATAAATCAACCTGAATACATATTATTAATGGATGAAAACCGATCTTTTATTTTACGAGTGGTATATTTCCTATCTGGAGGAACCACAGTCCCCTTTCTCCTCAACTGTTCTTTCTTCTTCAGAACCCAGTCCCTCCCTTTGTCTTTCTTGTTTGCCTGATCTGCTTTTTTCTAGGTCTGCGCCTGTCAAATATGCAAATATGCTCAGTAGGGAGAAATGAAAAAGTGGGATGATGATATCAAAAGATAGTAACAGAAGAAATAGCAGAAAATAGGGAAATGGTAATAAAAACAAAAAGAAGATATGGTTTGGGGAGGAGGAAAGCCACTGGTTAGCTTAACCACTGTTATTTTGGTGCCCTTGAATTACTTGCTGTCTGGTTTTCTTCATCCTCACTACTTTCTTCATCAGAACAACTCTCTCTATCTTCACCCTTCCCTTGCAAGTAGTGGTGCTGAGAGACGGCAGACCAACCCGGCCAGTAAGAACTAAGTATTCCTTCCTCCTTTTAGAACTGTGGCAACAATCGAACGTACAACCTTGTGTCAGTAGCCAAATCAAAACAAAATTAACCTTCATTGGAAAGTGCATTGTAATCATATCAGGGGGTATGCATATATATCTACATACATCTCAAGCACCAATAAATTCAGGTTCATTGGTTCTACTTTGTGGTTAAAACTTACACTAATTGATACAGGTCAATTTATAATTGTCATTGTCATTAAGGCAATATCTTTTCAAAGTACAAAAACAAAGTGATATTAAGAAGGTAAGGAAAAAAGATTTATCAAGAAAAAGAGTAGAAGAAATAACCATGCTGGAAGACGATATCCAAATGACTTAGTACTTGCATGCCTACTATGCCTTTTCTTTCGAAATCCTAAATGTAGCTGATAGTTATAGGCAGATTATTTGTGTGACATAAGAGAGCTCCCATGACACCCCCGAACCCCGGGCCCAACTCCAAAACCGTAGGTTATACCACACCGATTTGGCCTAAAAATGACCCGTTCACGCCGTTTTGCCCGTTTGACCACCCAAATGGACTCGAATAAATAAAAGGACCACACTGGGACTATCCCCAACCTCCCTGGCACGCCCTGGCCAATTTTTGGCTCACGACACCCCCGAACCCTGAGCCTAACCCCAAAACTGTGGGCTATAGCACACCGATTTGACTTGAAATGCCTTGTTCATGCCGTTTCGCCTTTTTGACCACCCAAATGGTCGCGAATAAATAAACGGACCACACTGGGACGATCCCCAACTTCTCTGGCACGCCCTAGTCGATATTCGACCCACGACACCCCTGAATCCCGGTCCCATCAGTAAAACAGTGGGCTATAGCACACCGATTTGTCCTGAAAATGCCTCATTCGCACCGTTTAGCCCGTTTGACCACCCAAATGGCCTCAAATAAATAAACGGACCACACAAAGATGATCCCCAACCTCCTTGGCACACCTCGATCGATTTTTGGCCTACGACACCCCTAGACCCCAAGCCCGCCCCCGAAATCATGGGCTATAGCACATCGATTTGGCCCAAAATGTCCCGTTCGCCCCATTTTGCCTTTTTCACCACCCAAATGGCATCAAATAAACAAACAGACCACATTGGGATGATCCCCAACCTCCCTGGCATGCCCCGATTAATTTTTGAGCCACGGACCCCCCAGACCTTGGGCCCACCCCCAAAATCGTGGGCTATAGCATAGCGATTTTGCCCAAAAATGTCCCATTCGCGTCGTTTTGCCCGTTTGACCACCCAAATGGCCTCGAATAAATAAACGGACCACAATGAGACTATCCTCAACCTCCCTGGCATGCCCCGATTGATTTTAGGTCTACGGAACCTCCGAACCCCGGGCCCACCCCCATAACCATGGGCTATAGCACAAATTTGGTCTGAAAATATCCTGTTAACGCCGGTTTGCCCGTTTAACCACCTAAATGGTCTCAAATAAATAAATGGACCACACTGATACGATCCCCAACCTCCCTAGCACGCCCTGGTGTAGTTTTGGCCAACAACACCCCCAAACCTCGGGCCCGGCCCCAGCCCTGAAATCATGGGCTATAGCACACCGATTTGGCCCAAAAATGCCTCATTTGTGCTTTTTCGCCCATTTGACCACGCAAATGGCCTCAAATAAATAAACAGACCATACTGAGATGATCCCCAACCTCTCTGGCATGCCCCGATCGAGTTTTGGCCTAAGGCACTACCGGACCCAGGGCCCACCCCCAAAATTATGAGCTAGCACACCGATTTGGCTCGAAAATGCCCTGTTTGCTTTGTTTTGCCTGTTTGACCACCCAAATAGCCTCGAATAAATAAAAGAACCACACTGGCATGATCCCTAACCTTCGTGGCATGCCCCGGTCAATTTTTAGCCCACGGTACCCCTGGACCTCGAACCTCGGGCCTGCCCCCAAAACTGTGAGCTATAGCACACCAATTTGGCCTCAAAACACCCCAGTTGCGCCGTTTCGCCCGTTTGACTACCCAAATGGCCTCGAATAAATAAATGGACCACACTGGAAAGATCCCTAACCTCCCTGACACACCCTGGTTGATTTTTGGCCAACGAAACCCCCAAACCCCGACCCCACCCCCAAAACTGTGGGTATAGCACACCAATTTATCCCGAAAACACCCCGTTCTTGTCGTTTCACCTGTTTGACCAATGAAATGACATCTAATAAATAAAAAGACCACATTGGGACGATCCCCAACCTCCCTGGCATACCTTGGTCAGTTTTTAACCCATGGTACCGCCGAACCCCAGGCCAGCTCCCAAAATTATGGGACATAGCACACCGATTTGGCTCAAAAATACTCCGTTCATGCTATTTTGCCCATTTGACTACCTAAATGGCCTCGAATAAATAAATGAACCATACTGGAATGATCCCCAACCTCCCTGGAATGTCCCGGTTGATTTTTGGCCTATGACACCCTCGAACCCGGGGCTCACCCCAAAATCGTGGGCTATAACACATCGATTTGGCCTAAAATGTCCCATTTGCGTCGTTTCGCCCATTTGACCACCCAAATGGACTTGAATAAATAAATGGACCACACTGGAACCATCCCCAAAATCCCTGCATACCCCAGTCGATTTTTGGCCTACGACACCTCTGGACCCAGGCCCACCCTCAAAATCGTAGGCTATAACGCACCTATTTGGCCCTAAAATGCCCCATTCCCATCGTTTCGTCCATTTGACCACCCAAATGGCCTCAAATAAATAAACGGACCACACAGGGACGATCCCCAACCTCCCTAGCACGTCCCATTAATTTTCGGCCCATAGCACCATTGAA
The DNA here is from genome assembly GCF_002878395.1 of Capsicum annuum. Classification (NCBI taxonomy): domain Eukaryota; kingdom Viridiplantae; phylum Streptophyta; class Magnoliopsida; order Solanales; family Solanaceae; genus Capsicum; species Capsicum annuum. Next base: position 241,195,204 of record NC_061113.1, read on the forward strand.
ACTTATGCCCGACCCTAAAATCGTGGGCTATATCACATCGATTTTGCCCGAAAATACCACGTTTCACCCATTTAAACACCCAAATAGCCTCGAATAAATAAACGAACCAAACTGGGATGATCCCCAACCTCTCTGGCATGCCCCGATCAATTTTAAGCTAATTGCACCCTCGAACCCCGAGCCCACCCCAAAAATCGTGGGCTATAGCACACCGATTTGGCCTGAAAATGCCCCATTTGCACCATTTTGACTGTTTGACCACGAAAATGGCCTCAAATAAATAAAAAGACCACACTGGGATGAGCCCCAACCGCCCTGGCACGCCCCGATTGATTTTTGGCCTATGGCACCCCCGGACACCGAGCCCACCCCCAAAACCGTGGGGTATAACACACCGATTTGGCCAAAAATTGCCCTATTTGCACTGTTTTACCTGTTTGACCACCCAAATGGCCTTGAATAAATAAACGGACCACACTGAGATGATTCCCAACCTCCCTGGCATGGTCCGATTAATTTTTGGCCCACGATACCCTGGGCCTCGGGCCAACCCCCAAAACCGTGGGCTATAGCACACCGATTTTGCCAAAAAATGCCCCGTTCGTGCCCTTTGGCCGGTTTGATAACCCAAATGGCCTCGAATAAATAAACGAACCACATTGGCACACCTCTAACCTCCCTGGCATGCCTCGGTTGATTTTTAGCCCACAGAACCCCTGGACCCCGGGCCTACCCCTAAAATCGTGGGTATAGCACATCGATTTAGCTTAAAAATAACCCGTTTGCTGTTTCGCCCGTTTGATCACTGAAATGGCTTCGAATAAATGAATGTACCACACTGGGACAGTTCCCAACGTCCCTGGCATGCCCTGGTCAATTTTGGGCCCATTGTAACCCCGAACCCCAGGCCCACCCTCGAAAATGTGGGCTATAGCACACCGATTTGGCCCGAAATGCCCCGTTCTTGCTGTTTTGCCCGTTTGACAACGTAAAAGACCTAGAATAAATAAACGGACCATACTGGGATGATCCCCAACCTCCCTGACATGTCCCGATCGATTTTCGGCCCACGGCACCCCCGAAACCTGAGCTCGCCCCCAAAATCGTGGGCTATAACACACCGATTTGGCCCGAAAATCCCCTATTTGTGCCATTTTGCTCGTTTGACCACCAAAATGGTCTCGAATAAATAAATGGACCACACTGAGATGATCCTTACCTCCTTGGCAAGCCCCAATTGATTTTTGACCCACGGTACCACCATACCTCGGGCCCACCCCCGAAAGCGTGGGTTATAGCACATCGATTTGGCCCGAATACACCCCGTTATGCTGTTTTGACCGTTTGACCACCCAAATGGCCTCGAATAAATAAACAGAACACACTGGGACGATCCCCAATCTCCCTGGCATGCCCTGATCAATTTTCATCCACGGCACCCTCGGACCCCGTGTCCACACCCGAACGAGGGAGCTATACTACACCAATTTGACTCAAAAATACCCTGTTCGCACCATTTCACCCGTTTGACCACCCAAACGGTCTTGAATAAATAAACGAACAACATTGGGATGATCCCCAACCTCCCTAGCAAGCCACGATCAACTTTTAGCCCACGACATCCCCGGACCCCAGGCCCACCCCAGAAAGCGTGGGCTATAGCACACCGATTTATCCTGAAAATGCCTCGTTCATGCTGTTTCGCCCATATGGCCACGCAAATGGCCTCGAATAAATAAACGGACCACACTGGGATGATCCCCAAACTCCCTGGCACGCCTGGTTGATATTCAGCCCACGGCACACCCGGACCCCGAGCCCATCACCGAAACTGTGGGTTATAGCACACCAATTTATCCTGAAACTGGGTCGTTCATGCCGTTTCGCCCTTTTGACCACCCGAATAACCTCGAATAAATTAACGGACCACACTGAGACGATCCCAAACCTATCTAGCATGCCCCGATCGATTTTCGATCCACGGCACCCCCGGACCCCTAGCTCACCCCCAAAACCATGGGCTATAACACATCAATTTGGCCCAAAAATGCCCCGTTCCCGCCATTTTGCCTATTTGACCATCCAAATGGCCTTGAATAAATAAACGAACCACACTGGGATGATCCTCAACCTCCCTGGCATGTCCCGGTCTATTTTCAAACTATGGCATCTCCGGACCCCGATCCACCCCCAAAACTGTGGGCTATATAGCACACCAATTTGGCCTAAAAGTGTACTGTTCGTGCTAATATGCGATTTGACTACCCAACCTCCCTGGCAGACCCCGATCGATTTTTGGCCCATGAAACCCCTGGACCCACAGCCCACCCCTATAACTGTGGGCTATTGCACACAAATTTGGCCCAAAAATGTCCCGTCAATGTCGTTTTGCCTGTTTGGCCACCTAAATAGCCTCAAATAAATAAATGGACAATACTGAGACGATCCCCAACCTCACTGGCATGCCCTGATCAATTTTTGGCTCACGGCACCCCCGGACCCCGGGTCCACCCCCAAAACCATGGCCTATAGCACACCGATTTGGCTAAAAAATGCCCTGTTCGTGTAGTTTTTCCCGTTTGACCATGAAATAGCCTCGTATAAATAAATGGACCACACTGGGATGATCTCTAAATTCCCTGGCATACCTCGATCGATTTTCGGCCAATGACTCCCCCGAACCCCGGGCCCACCCTCGAAACCATATGCTATAGCACACCTATTAAACTTGAAAATGCCCTTTTCACGCCGTTTTGCCCGTTTAACCACCAAAATGGTCTCGAATAAATAATCGGACCGCACTGGGATGATCCTCTACCCCTTTGGCACGCCCCGATTGATTTTTAGCCAACGAAACCCCCGAACTTCGGGCTCACCCCCGAAACCATGGATTATAGAACACCAATTTGGCCCAAAAATACCCCGTTCACGCCATTTTGCTTGTTTGACCATACAAATGGCCTCGAAAAAATAAACAGACCACACTGGGACGATCCCCAACCTCTCTAGAATGCTTCGGTCAATTTTTGGCCCACGAAACCATCGAACCCTGGGCCCACCCCCAAAATCGTGAGCTATAGCACACCAATTTGGCTAAAAAATATGTCGTTCATGTTGTTTCATCCGTTTGACCACCTAAATAGCCTCGAATAAATAAACAAACCACACTGGGAAGATTCCCAATATCCCTGGCACACCCTGGTTGATTTTTGGCCCAAGCCACTGATGATAGGCGAAATTACGCGCCTATATCAATATATTTTGCCCATA
>NC_061113.1:241201473-241261457 GCF_002878395.1 Capsicum annuum
ACAGACCACACTGAGATGATCCTCAACCCCTTTGGCACGCTCGGGTTGATTTTTGACCCACAGCACGCCCGAACCTAGGGCCCACCCCCGAAACCATGGGCTATAGCACATCGATTTCGCCCGAAAATGCCTCGTTCATGCTGTTTTGCTCGTTTGACCACCCAAATGGCCTCTAATAAATAAACGAACCACACTGGAAAAATTCCCAACATTCCTGGCACACCCTGGTCGATTTTTGGCCCAAGCGACCCACAATCCCCGGGCCCACCCGCAAATGTGTTGGTATAACACACCAATTTGGCCCAAAAATGTCCCGTTTGCACTGTTTTGCCCGTTTAACCACCAGAATGTCCTCTAATAAATAAATAGACCATACTAGGATGATCCCCAATCTCCCTGGCACACCCCAATTTATTTACGGCCCATGGTACCCCTGAACCCCAGGCCCGCCCCCAAAATCGTGGGCTATAGCACACCAATTTGGCCCAAAAATACCTCGTTCGCACCGTTTCACCTGTTTAACCACCCAAATGGCCTCGAATAAATGGACCACACTAGGATGATCCCCAACCTCCTTGGCATGCCCCAGTCGATTTTACACCTACGAAATCCCCGAACCTTGGGCCCACCCCCAAAATTATAGGCTATAGCACATCGATTTGGACCCAAAATGCCCCATTCACGCCGTTTTACCTGTTTGACCACCCAAAGGGCCTCAAATAAATAAACAGCCAATACTTGGACGATCCCCAACCTCCCTGCCATGCCCCGGTCAATTTTTGGCTTTCGGCACCTCGAAACTTGGGCCCACCCCAAAAAATGTGGGCTATAGTACACTGATTTAGCCCAAATGGCCTCGTATAAATAAACGAACTACAATGGTCTGATCCCCAAACTCCCAAGCCCGCCCCTAAAATCGTGGGCTATATCACCGATTTTTTTCAAAAATGCCCCATTCATGCCGTTTTGCCTATTTGAACACCTAAATTGCCTCGAATAAATAAACGGACTATACTGGGATGATCCCCAACCTCCTGGCATACCCTGATCATTTTCCACCCACGACACCTTCAAACCCAGGGCCCACCCTTGAATCCGTGGGCTATAGTACACCGATTTAGCCCTAAAACGGCCGTTCGCATCGTTTTGCCCTTTTGACCACACAAATGGAGTCGAATAAATAAATGGATCACACTGGGATGATCCCCAACTTCGCTGGCATATCTCAGTCAATTTTTGGCCCACGGCACCCCCGAAAAGCATGCCCACCCCCATAATCGTGGGTTATTTGCCCACTAATTTGGCCTAAAAATGCTCCATTCACACCATTACGCCCGTTTGACCACCCAAATAGCCTCGAATATATAAGTGAATCACACTAGAACGGTCCCCAACCTCCCTGGCATACCACAATCAATTTTTAGCCCACGACAACCACGGACCCTGGGCCCACCCTAAAACTGTGGCCTATATAGCACACTGATTTGGTCCAAAATTGCCCTGTTACGCCCGTTTGAGTACCTTAATGGCCTTGAATAAATAAACGAACCACACTGGGATGATCCCAAACCTCCCTAGCACACCCGGTTCAATTTACAGCCTACGACACCCCTGAACACTGAGCCCACCCCCGAAACCGTGTGCTATAGCACACCGATTTAGCCAAAAAATACCCTATTCGCGCTATTTGACGCGTTTAACCACCAAAATGGCCTCGAATATATAAATGGACCATACTGGGATGATCCCTAACCTCCCTGGTGTGCTCCGATCAATTTTCGGCCCACGGTACCTCCGGACCCTAGGCCCACCCCCAAAATCATGGGTATAGCACATCGATTTAGCCAAAAAATGCCCCGTTTGTCGTTTCGCCAGTTTAACCACGAAAATAGCTTCCAATAAATAAATGGACTATACTGGGACGATCCCCAATTTCCCTGGCACACCCCGATCAATTTTTGGCCCATGAAGACCCCAAACCCCGGGCCCACCCCCAAATTCGTGGGCTATAGCACACAAATTTAGCCCAAAAATGCCCCATTTGCACAGTTTTGTACGTTTGACCACCTAAATTTATCCAAATAAATAAATGAACCACACTGGAATGATCCTCAACCTCCCTGGCATACCCCAATAAATTTTCAAACCACGGCACCCCCGAATCCTAGGCCCATCCTCAAAATCGTGGGCTATAGCACACCGATTTGGCTAAAAAATGCCCCATTCACGCTGTTTCGCCTGTTTGACCACGAAAAGGCCTCGAGTATATAAACGGACCACCTGGGATGATCCCCAACCTCCCTGGCATACCCCAAAAAATTTTTGGCCTACGGCACCCCTAAACCCTGAGCTCGCCCCTGAAATCGTGGGCTATAGCACACTAATTTGGCCCGATAATGTACCGTTCGCATCGTTTTGCCCGTTTAATAACCGAAATGGCCTTGAATAAATAAACGGACTACACTGGGATGATCCCCAACCTCCCTGACATGGCCCTATCAATTTTTGGCCTACGACGCCCCAGACCCGGGCCCACCCCCAAAACCGTTCATTATAGCATACCGATATGGCCTGAAAATGCCTCGTTTGTGTCGTTTTGTGCATTTGACCACCCAAATGGCGTCGAATAAATAAACGGACAACACTGGGACAATGCCTAACCTCCCTGGCATGCTCCAGTCAATTTTTGGTCCACATCACCCCAAACCCCAGACCCGCCCCTGAAATCGTAGGCTATACGCACACTAATTTGGCCCAAAAATGCCCTGTTCGTGTTGTTTCGCCCGTTTGACCACCCAAATGGCCTCGAATAAATAATCGGACCACACTAGGACGATCTCCAACCTCCCTGGCATGTCCCGGTCAATTTTTGACTTAGGGAACCCCTGTATCCTGGGCCCACCCTAAAAATCGTGGGTTATAGCACACCGATTTGGCTTGAAAATGCCCCGTTCGCGCCGTTTCACCATTTTGACCACACTAGGAATATCCCCAACCTTCCTGGCTTGCCTCGATTGATTTTCGACCGACGAAACCCTCGAACCTCGGGACCACCCACGAACTTATGGGCTATAGCACACCAATTTGGCTCAAAAATGCCCCGTTCGCATCATTTTGCCCGTTTGACCATAGAAGGCCTCAAATAAATAAACGGACCACACTGGGATGATCCCTAACCCCCCTGGCATGCCCAAGTTGATTTTTGGACCGCGACACCCCTGACTCTAGGCCCGCACCAAAATCGTGGGCTACAGCACACTGATTTTGCCCGAAAATGCCCTATTTGTGCCATTTCACTCGTTTGTCCACCCAAATAAACACGAAAAACTAAATGGACCACACTAGGATGATCTCCAACCTCTCTGGCGCACCCCGATTGATTTTCGGCCCATAGAATGCCCGAACCCCGGGCCTAACTGATGATAGGCGAAATTACGCGCCTATATCAATATATTTTGCCCATATTTTAGCCTAGTTTCGAGAACTAATTATCTATTTCGTACACTTTTAGTCCTTTTTCCTGTAAATGAGCTAACAAATGTGATTAGGAAAGTTTCAGGTATAAATGATGCAAAATACAGCAATTTATGGCTTACTTGACGCAAAAGAAAGCTCACAAACGAGATGGAAAGGAGCTGGACGCATAAAGGACTAAATCTGCTGCATGGAAAATCTGTCCCGGGCTAAAACAGCATTTCTGAAGACTTTGGGACTTACAGACACAAAGCTGGATTTTTGCCATAATACATTAACCTAGTGCAATTAGGTTATGTGTTTCATCATTCTATTTGGATTATAATTTTGTAACCTTACCCTAGTACAATTGGGTCAAGGATTTCATTAGTATATTAGGATTTGGTTATTTATTAGTTAGTAGGAGTAGGATAGGAGTATTATAAATACCCTATCATGTTAGAGATTTTGAAAGAAAGAAGAAAAGGGGGGGAGACATTCTGACAATTCATTCATCTCCTTACAATTAAGACATCTTCCTACAACCCATTCTCAATTCTTCATTCTTCTACTCTTAAATTCCACAACAAGAGAATCGTTACTTGCTACGGAATCACTAAAACCACACGCCAAACACCTACTATTCACGCCATCCACCATGCAAAACGTGATATCCTTCGCATTCATGGGTAACTAAATCTCTTAGTTGGGGTTATGGAAGCCGAATGAGTTACTATCTATAGCTATGAGTTTGTGAGTTCAAGACAAGTATATTGCTTATATCATTATTCTCTTCATCTTAAATCTACATTCTTTGCGGTTCAAACACAAGAACACGCCATTCTAACATCTAACCTGTTCGAGAGAAAGGTTATTTGTCTAGAAAAGAAGACGCATAGACCAACGCCAGTCTAACATCTGACTTGTTCGAGAGAAAAGTTATTTGTCTGGAAAAGAGATAATGTCAAGGTAGTAGGACACCCTTTCCTATTAAAAAGCTAGTGCCGTACCTGGACTAACTTCTTGGAGAATTCGTACCGTTAGTCACGCTTTAAGCTCGAGAGAGTTAAAGTGAAATAGTCCTTGTTTAGGTCGAGAGACGCTTGGATTTACCATCGACTACAATTCTCTATAAGCAATTACATGTCAAGACTCTACACACTCATAGCCAATAGAGACGTATACCTCAGAAGGTGGACATAACCCCAACGCCTCAATTCTCATTGTTTACAACACACGTGACAATCTCTCTTTATTTTGCTATTTTCAGTTCTTACATTCTTGTTTTGGTTACATACTACAATCCCCCCTTTCCTACGAGACTTGCACTAAAAGTCTAGTAATTTCTCTTGCTTGTTGGCCAAGCTATTCTCTGTGGGATCGATACCCAACCCAGGTTGGGTTCTATATTTGCTAACGACCGCTTTACACTCCCACGAGAGCTGTAGATTGAGCGTTATCACTAACCCCAAAATTGTGGGCTATAGCATACTAATTTGGCCAAAAAATGCCCCGTTTGGGCCGTTTCTCCTATTTGTCCACTGAAATGGCCAAAAAAAATCAAACGGACCACATTGGGACGATCCCAACCTCCCTGGCACGCCTCAAACAATTTTTATCCCACAGCACTCCTGGACCCCGGGCTCACCCTCGAAATCGTGGGCTATAGCACCCTAATTTGGCCTGAAAATGCCTCGTTTGCGCTATTTCGCACGTTTGTCCGCCCAAATGGCCACGAAAAATTAAACGGACCACACTGGGATGATCTTCAACCTCCCTGGCATGCCCCTATCAATTTTTCGCCCACAGTATGTCTGGACCCCAGGCCAACCCCTAAAAGCGTGGGCTATAGCATACCAATTTGGGTCGAAAATGCCCCATTCGCGCCATTTCGCCCGTTTGTCCACCCAAATGGGCACAAAAAATTAAACGGACAACACTGGGACAATCGCCAACCTTCCTGTCATGCCCCAGTGGATTTTTCGCCTACAGCATGCCCGGACCCAAGGCCTACCCCCAAAACAGTGGGCTATAGCACATTGATTTAGCACGAAAATGCCCAGTTCGCTCTGTTTCGCCCGTTTGTCCACCCAAATGACCATAAAAAATTAAACGAACCACACTGGGATGATCTCCAACCTCCCTGAAATGTTCCGGTCAATTTTTAGCCCACAGCACACCCCGACCCTTGGCTCACCCCGAAATCATGGGCTATGGCACACCAATTTGGCTAAAAAATGCCCGGTTTATGCCGTTTCGCCTGATTGTCTACTCAAATGGCCACAAAAAATTAAACAAACCATATTGAGATGATCCCCAACCTCCCTGGCATGCCCCGACCAATTTTTGGCCTATAACACACCTGGACCCTGGGCCCACCGCTGAAGCCGTGGGCTGTAGCACACTGATTTTGCCCGAAAATGCCTCGTTCACGCTGTTTCACCTGTTTGTCCACCTAAATGGACACAAAAAATTAAATGGACCACCCTAGGATGATCCCCAACCTTCTTGGCATGCCTCGGTCGATTTTTGGCCTACAGCACGCTTGGTTCCCAGGCCTACCACCGAAACTGTGGGCTATAACACGTTGATTTGGCCTAAAAGTGCCCCGTTCGTGCCGTTTGCGCCCGTTTGTCCACCTAAATAGCCATGAAAAATTAAACGAACTATACTGGGATGATCCCCAACCTCCCTGACATGCCCCAATTGATTTTTGGCCTACAGCACGCCTGGACCCAAGGCCTACCCCTGAAACAGTAGGCTATAACACATTGATTTTGCCCGAAAATGCCTAGTTTACTCCGTTTCACTCGTTTGTCCACCCAAATGGCCACGCAAAATTAAACGGACCATACTGAGATGATTCTCAACCTCCCTGGCACGCTTGGGTTGATTTTCGGCCCACAGCACGCCCGGACCTAGGTCCCACCCTCGAAACCATGGGCTATAGCACACCGATTTAGCCCAAAAATGCCTTGTTCATGCCGTTTTGCCCATTTATCCACCCAAATAGCCACAAAAAATTAAACGAACTACACTGGTATGATCCCCAACCTCTCTGGCACACCCTGACCAATTTTTGGCCCACAGCACACCTGGACCCTAGGACCAACCCCGAATCCGTGGGCTAAAGCACACTGATTTGGCACAAAAATGCCTCATTCACGCTGTTTTGCCCTTTTGCCCACCCAAATAGCCATGAAAAATTAAACGAACAACACTAGGATGATTTCCATCCTCCCTGGCATGCCTTGAACGATTTTTGACCCACAGCACACCCAGACCACAGGCCTACCCCCGAAGCCGTGGGCTATAGCACACAGATTTGGCCCAAAAATTCACAGTTTGCGCCATTTCGCCAGTTTGTCCACCCAAATGGCCACAAAAACTTAAACGGATCACACTGGTCGATCTTCAACCTCCATGGCACGGTCGATCAATTTTTAGTAGACAGCATGCCTGGACCCCAGGCCCACCCCCAAAACAGTGTTCTATAGCACACCAATTTAGCTCGAAAATGCCTTGCTTGCATCGTTTCTCCCGTTTGTCTATCCAAATGGCCACGAATAATTAAAGGCACCACATTGGGACGATCACTAACCTTCCTAGCATGCTCCGCTTGATTTTTGGCCCACATCAAGCCTGGACCCTGGGCACACCCCCAAAACCGTGGGCTATATAGCACATCGAGTTAGCTCGAAAATACCCCATTTGCGTGCTTTCGCCCGTTTGTCCACCCATATAGCCATGAAAATTTTAACGAACCATATTGGGACGATCCCTAACCTTCCTGGCATGCCTGGTTGATTTTTGGTTTACAATACGTCCGAACCTCAGCCCATCCCCGAAACCGTGGGCTATAAAACACCGATTTAGCCCAAAAATGCCCTTTTTTGTAAAATTTTGACTTTTGAGAAGAGAGTCGCGACATAATTTTGAAAAGGAATTAAGAAACCTTTAGAATGTTACTTCAAACGATCCAAAATAGGAAAATTATTGTAAGTTAGAGATTCTAGATAAGTGGTTCCTTTTAACATTTTAGGAAGGTGTTAGGCACCTAAAACGTCTGCTAACTTACGGTTATCTGGACTGTTTGAAAATCATTCTTTTGACTAACTAAGAAAATCAATTTGTTGAAAAAAGTAGTTGATTAGGGAAAAGTTTTCGCAAAAATCAGTTTTTTAGCGACTTAGTTAGGGATTTAGCTAGGTTCGTAAAACGCACGTAAAACAAGTAAGCAAAAAAGAAAAGGGGAAAGGGAGAAGTAGTGATTTAGGATTGTAAGCCCAAACCATCAACCCTGTCCTAATCTAGTTGGGTTTTTGACCCATTTTCACCTGTCCTAATCTAGTTTTCGAGCCCTTTTCGACTCGAGTTTTCACTTCACCTGTATTAAATACAACTTTGGTTTCAAGGTCCAAATGAATGAATAAAGAAGTACTGATAAATAAATAACTAAAAGATGACAATAAATATATGAATAAGACGACAATAAATAAAGAAAGGAAAATAAGGATCTCAGGACTTTTTACTGCTTCGGATATGGGACTTTAACCTATTTCTCTTGTTTTGACTCCTTGCATTCATATGCCATGCGATGCATTCTTGGATTTTCTTTTGGTCTTAACTTGGGAGGATAGGCCTCATTGGCCCATTTATGAAATGCAAAGAGAGAAGGAGTCCATTTAAACTCCAAGGGGGTGCATGCAAAAAAAAGATATATGAATTAGGAAGAGTTAATTAAGTATTTTGAATCAAGGATTAACATGCAACGAAAATTAATGGCAACAGTGAAAGATTCAAGCAATACAACAACAAGTGACACGTCTAATAGTACCATGAACAAGATACTCCAAATAACATACTAAAAGACATAACCTTGTAGAACTTTGTAGATTCGGATTTATCTTAAAACATAAATCTGCTTCTTTTAGTACCACCTAAATACCAAATACTAAAAAAAAGTATGGCCCCCTACTATTTATTGGGCAATAGTTATAACCCCCAATGCATGTTTTACCTATTGAGGGAACATAATAAGGGCAACAGGAAAAAACTTTCAGCAGTAGCTAAAGATTGACTGTAACATGCTCTCCTAGAAAACTACTCTCAAGATATGGATTAAAATAATATTATGAAGAAATAATTTATCAAGGCCAATTCTTTACAGAAGCATTAAAGTAAAATTTTCTCATTTTGTGCCAATACACATTACGACTAATGATTCAAAACGAATGATATCATTTACATAATGATAAGCTGCACATTATAGATTTAGCAAGAAATTGGGGATGGGTCCACAAAACGAGTCAGATAGGTAGATTTAATCTCAATTCTAACCCTATTGAGTCTCTTTGAAACTGAAAAGGTGAATTGGTGAGAGCTTTCAAAAATAAGAATATCTTCCAAGAATAAGAATACTACAAATTCACAAAAATGATTCAGCTCATGAGAAGATGGATCAGAAACAAACACATTTTTTACATTGATTGAAGAAATCTAAATACAACAACAACATCCTTCATTCTTAAAGAAATATGAAGCCATATTCTCAAACGAACGAAGGGACTTAAACAGTTGCTTAACACAATACAGTAGCATTAAAAGAGCATCATCAGTCCTACAGCCTTTTAAGGCATTTACAACAGGCAACAACATACAACGCAATATTCAAAACCAAAACTACTATGGCCACGATCATTACAACATGACAACAAACGAAGGATTGAGTACTGACCGATTTTTGGGCAGGAATATGGGATAATGAGCTAACGTTGAGATTCACCACCACTGAGAATTAACGTTGTCCACTCAGCAAACTCAGATTAACCAACCAACTTTCAAAAAGAAGAAGGAAAAGAGAACCTTTCTACTAAAGAGATTTGTTTGCTCTCAAAATATTTTTTCTGCCTCTCTCCATTTTGTTTTTTAAATCCCTCTCTTCCCCCTTTTTTTTAGCAAATTATGCATATTGTCACTACATATTTATGCATACAACTCTACCTCAGCATGTGCAACGATGCAATCATGTACACACTTATACAGAACAGATACACAAATATAAAAAGAGAAGGAAAATGGGAAGGAACGAGGGAGTCAAATACAAAACAGTAATAGAATAGTGAACTCGAGAGAATGCAAGCAGTATCAACATCACAATTAAATACCAGGATTCGATTACTAAACTACATCTTCAGAGTAACAACAAGAGGGGAAACAAAAAAAAGAATACACTATGAAGGAAAAACAACATGAAAGACGTTCACCTGTTATAGAGCAGCAAAACAAGACTTTCGAGCTAACGTCAGATTTCACCACCACCGAAGACGCGTTGTAGTCAGCTTCAAAACTTTGATTAGCAGACCAATTTTTGGAAACAAAATTAACATTAGAAATAAAGATTGAATCTTTACTCATAAGTTTTTCCTTTCTTCTTTTCCCTTTCTCAGTTTTAAACCTCAGAAATTTCTCAGAAAAATGTTTGAACTCACAGATTTCCATAACCCCTCATATTCGAACCCCCAGATTTTCCCCCACCTCAAATCTTTTGAACCTTAAAAATTTCCCAACCCCCGCTTACGACTCATTGTGAGCCCTTTTATAGAGGTATGTCGAGCTCCCCTTTGTAGGGTCTCATCCGATGTGGGATCCCTTTGAATGGGGGCAATTTGGAGATTTTTATAAAGGGAAATTTAAAATTTGAGTTCAAGAGGATTTTCCCCCAACAAACTCTACAAAATTTTGGATTTTCTTGAGAAACATCGAGGCGGGTGGACCAATAGGAATTTTAGCCAAACAAATTCCCCAAAAAAACCAATGGGAATCCACCAAATATGTACTAAATTGTACCATCATGCCCAAGGTTTGCAGAGTTATCCATTGAGGGGAAACACCTAGACTTGTTCTATAAGATTCGAGACTAATTTTGTGTCAAATATCATGCTAATCACGTGAGGATGTATGAATTCATGTAAAGAGGAAGGCGTTCGGACGAGAACAAGCTAGTTCGAGTTTTTCCAGGTCGATTTTAGATAAAATTAGGTCGGGTAATGATTGTCCATATATATGTTGCTGTTATCGATGGGTTATAGGTGGGTCAAGGTTGGGTCAACATCAGGAAGTTGGGTTTGCTGGATTTTGGCTTGGGGTTATCGGATTCGGGTCAAAGACGGGTTGGGGTGTATTGAGATCGCTGGTGTTGTCGTGGATTATTGTTGTCCACTGTTTGGATGCTTCTATTGAAGAAGAAGTAGACAAGTGGGCCGGGTCGGTGTGAATTATTGGGATAGTTGTTGTTTTGTTGCTAAAGAGAATTGGTCCATGGGCGGTTGAGTTTTGGAAATGGGTTTAAAATTGGGATTGGGGTTATTTAATTTGGAAATTTGGCCAATTCATTTAAGCTTTGGCCAAATTGAAAATCAATTGAGCAATTGCATTGCGATTGTGGCCAATTTGATTTCAATTATGGCCGAATCTAATAGATTGGCTAAATTAAGATAAAATTCGAAATGAATTTAATCTCTCCTTTAACCCCGAGCTTCTTGATTAGATAAAATCAAGCACATATTTATCCAAATAAATTATTTTTGAGAATAAGTTATATTTAAATCAAGATTTTGATCATTACATTTATTTTTAAGATTATCCTTAATTAAAATTTGATATTGATGAAAATGTTCATTTAAATGACATCATTTATACAATCTCGTATATGTAAATACAAAAATATATAATTATCACTTAAATAACAAATTTATCCCAAATACATATTTTAAAATGCATTTATTTGGAAAAAATAATTGTTGTAATTTTATTTGAAAATCGAAGAAACTCGAGATTAAACATAATTGTGGAGGGAAAAAATTAGGTGTCAACAACTGCCCCCTCCCTTTGGGTAGGATGGATGCAAGTAATCCTGGGCAAAAGGAGTTTGACGTTTCTAATTTTTGTCCGACCACAAATTCGTATCTAAGAGAGGTTGGTTTTCCGCACGAGTTTCATGGAGTTATGCCCAAAGCTCGGTATCAGGTTTCCTACATATCTCAGGTTGCATGAGAATTCAAGCCACTTGTAGTTCATAAAGCTTGATTTAAAGTATGAGTTTTTAGAAAATTCACCAACTATCACGATTTTAGATTTTTTGGTTAAACCGAGAAGATGGGGAATAAAGGGATTTGGGGGAGGTTGGAATGCAGTCGAGTTTTCTACATAAAACCTAGCCTACATATCCCCAAGATTTCAGAGAATTAGACTACTTTTAGTTTGACTTAATCGGTAGAAAAGATAGTCTTCTATTTTAGATGATCTTTTGCTTGGGATGAGTGACGAGTTAATGAGTTGTAATATGGGATCCTTCATATCCATAGGCAAGAACTTACCTGGAAATAATTTCCAAAATTTAGGCGTCCTATCACTCAAAGTTGAAAGAAAGAGAAGGTTACCCTCGGTATGAATTATAAGTATGCCGAAGGTGAAGCTGAAACTGAAATATCCCAAAATACCCATATGCCTTCTAACAGGGGTGTGGTTGGATGGTGGTGATCATCCTTTAGCTCGTGTCAAAAGAGTTTGACGTTCCTCTGTAGACTATATCTTATTTTACTGCTAAGAAAGAGTTCCACATTGTGTTGCATCCTACCCGAAGTCGTCCACACCTGTGACTTTGATTTGAGATTTTCATCCTCTCGGATGCTCTCGACAATATCTCAAACAAAATTGTTAGTGCTAAAATAATTCACGAAAGATGCATATAGTTTTTTACCATATCTCTACGTGAGTTGTTGTCTAAGAAGTGAAGTCATCTTTCCATGTACCCATTTGGAATGAAATAACTGGCAACGACAAACACAACAACCATCTTAGTTGTTGTATAATTATGAGATATGTCTTCAAAGTGGGGTGACCCTTTTGGATAACGGCGATACTTTATTCAAAACAGTCCTTGCAACTGTGTAAGGTTGCACTGATACAACAACCCTTTTGGTCACCTGCATCACTTGTTGTATGTGGAATGTTAACCTCTCCGGTTATAGCCGATGATCAATTTATAAATTTCCCTTTAATTGTCAATCTTTGGATAATCTTGCACATTATTTGATGTTGGATATGAGGCGACTTACAGATATCCTTTGAATTGCTAGCTTTTAGGTAATCCTGCATATTATCCGAGCTTGGATAAGAGATGGCTTACAGATATGCCTCTAATCGCTAGCTTTTAGGTGTTCCTGCACATCATCCGACCTTGGATACAATATGACTTATAGATATCACTCAAATTTCTAGTCCTTGGGTAATCCTACACATAATCGATTATGGATATGACGTGACTTATAGAGAACCTTTGGACGTATCAATTTTATAATCTCGTACATTCTCCGGTAAGGATTTAGTTGCGACTTATGGATAACCTCCAGACCGTCAACTTTTTGGGCAATCTTGGACACTATCCGATTAGGATGTTGTTATGTTACAAATGACCTGCAGGCTATCAACTCATAGGTGATCTTTCACACTATCCTATTTCAAATAATATGACTTATAGATAATCCTCAAATTGTCAATTTCTAGGAAATCTTATATATCATTCATCCTTAGATAGCGACTTAAAGGCGTATCTTCAAATCGTGTGCTCTTGATGCATTCAGATGCTGATACATAAAATGATGAAATATCCTCAACGCTAGTATTTATGTCTCGCGTGTCAACAGATATGAAATGCTGATGATATCCTCGATGCCAGCATTTATGTCTTTGCGTGTCAACAAATATAAAATACTTATGATATCCTCGACGCCAGTGTTTATGTATTACGTGTCAACAGATATAAAATGGCCCTCTCAGCAAATGATATGAATGGCCCTCTTGGCAAAGCTATGAAGTGTCCCTCTTGGCAATGATATGAAATGACCCTCTCGGCAATGATATGAATTGCCCCTCTTGGTGATGATATGAATGGCTCTCTTGGTAATTTGAAAATAGTTTCACCTGAGTTTGTTTATCTGCATCTTGCTTTCTACATGTACCTGTACTCAAGGTAGATGATTAGTAGACATAAAGTTGATTTTGCTAGCGACTATTTTTTAGAAAAACTCTAAATACAATATTTGTAAAAAAGACAAAACACTTTTGTTTGTCCTTCATGATCTCAAGAAGTGAGATGGACAATTCAACAGATCCTCAATAAATGGGTATTAAACCTATTTTTAGGGCTACCCAAAAATACTGTTCTTGAGCATTAGTCCTCTGGTGTGTCTCTCAATTTGCTCGAGGATTTTTGAAAGAAACTCTTATTTTTGTGTATTGGTCCCTGCATCCACAGAAAAATAATTAGTTTAAGTGAAACTACTCCGTGTTGACCTTCTTCGATTCTCCGTTTGATCCACGCCATATTTTGGGTACTCCACCATGTTGGGACCTCCACCATGGCTCGCTACTCCTATAGACGCCTAGGCAATCACTAAGTAAAAGATTTTGTAAAATTTTTTAAAAAGTAGTCTTATTTTTAGCAAATAGTTTTGAAAGTTTCTATAAAAGCTTTCAAAAATCTCTGTCTGTCATGTCATGTACTAGCTCAACGAACGTATTCCTCTTAGTTTTGAATATATCCGATGGAGGAGTTCGAGAACTCATCATCATTGTTGGAGGGTTCTACAAATGGTTTCATCATAGCCGAAGATTTAGTTTACCTAGACTTTACCATAGGTGGTGATTCTCAAATCTCGACTTCGACCTCTAGTGCCGGGGAATTTGAAATATATTCCAGTATTTGGTGGAAATTTTGAGGCCTCCCTCAAAATTTCTGCCCCAGTTTAAAGTTGTTTGATATGATGCCAACTCGAGAGGATCCGGAGTCTTTATTGGTCTTCGTTCTCTTTGTTGGATGATGATCTTCCTTTTATGAATTTTTGAGATTCCTTCTCGAAAATTCTGCCCTAGTTTCCATTTCCTGGGGTTAGATGACCGAGCCGTTGGGGCGCCTACGTATCCCATTGAAGCACGAATCAGGTCAAACGTAGTTCAAGACTATGCTATGGATATATAGAAAAATCTAATAGGTTGACCGAAGCCGACATAAGCTGCCTACGTATCTCATTCTTGAGAATTCAGGTCATCACGTAGTTCATATATAAAAGAAGAGGATAATTTTCCTAAGGGGTTGACCAAAGCCGACATAGTCCGCCTACGTATCTCATTCTAGAGAATTCAGGTCAAACATAATTCATACATAAAAGGAAAGGATAAATTTTCCTAAGGGGTTGACCGAAGCCGACATAGGCCACCTACGTATCTCATTCTTGAGAATTTAGGACAAACGTAGTTCGTACATAAAAGGAAAGGATAAATTTTCCTAAGGGGTTGACCGAAGCCGACATAAGCCGCCTACGTATCTCATTCTTGAGAATTCAGGTCAAACATAGTTCGTACATAAAGGGAAGGGGCTCTAGGAAATTACACATCATGAAATTGATACTATTATAAAGGCGATTACAAATAAACCAAGAAACAAAAACTATAACATCTTTCAAGCACAAGATCTCTTTACTGCATCAGAATTGATTGGTTTGGTCCACTCTTGACCATCCATATCAGGTAGGATTAGGGCTCCTCCAGGTTGGAGTTCTTTTGATTTTCACATTCCTCTGTATCTACTACTAACTGCTCCTCATCACTTTTTCTGTTCATCATTATTTTCTTTACTTTGTTCGTCTAATCCTTGACATGACATGATATTGGTAGGTTTTTAAATTATTTCTTCCAAAATAAACCATGCTAGATAATCATATTTTTTAAAAAATAAGTTCTTAAATAAAGGGAGGCCTTTTGGAAAATAAAATAAACTATGGCTCATGACCTACACAAATGTGGGACTATGCCTTTTTTAAAGTTGTAAAACACGAAACAAAAATTTGAGACATAAAAGGGTGGATCACAGGTCCTTATCTGGATCATTATCGATTTTAAAAAATATGAGTAATTGCCCTTTTCATCTACCACGATGGGTGACGGGTTATGAGTGGAGTGGAGGTCTAATTTTACAAGGCCTCCCCTGGTGCAATCTTCTTCACCCCACCCGACTTTGGGTAATCATCTGGTAGAGCATTGTATTCTTTGAACAGATCTTATATCCCATCCTAAAGACTATCATCATTTGACATCTCATGTATGGGAAATGATTGGTACAAGAGAGGCAAGGGCCTAAATAGACTCTCCTTTGAATTATCTTCGATCTCATCTTCCTTTCTTGGTTGGTACTCTATGCCATGCTTAGAAGCTTTTATGGGACCATAACATGCTCGATAATTCTTTCTAAATCCTTACTTAAGGTGGCCACAACTTTCTCTATCTTCTCCACCTCTTCTGTTCCTTTGAGTCCTTCTGAATTTACCTTAGTGATGGCCTTGCTAGACGTCCAGTCACCCTCTATTTTAATCATGTTAATAGTAGGTCCCCCATGGTTAGGCAATGGATTACTGTTAACATTTGGTGTCGGCGACTGAAGCGTGATAACCTTCTGTTCAATCAAATCTTGGATCTTATATTTCAAGTTAATACAATCCTCGGTACTGTGCCCCGCTGCTCCTGAATGATAGGCACAATTTTGATCGGGATGATAAAACTGAGAGTTGGGATTAATAGGATTTGGCTAGATCGGTTGCAAATAACCAGCTTTCATCAATTTTTTGAAGAGCTGGGTACGACTTTTAGCTAGCGGCGTGTAGTTTCGAGGAGATTTTTTTTCAAAGTTTGGACATGGAGGGTTATAATGGTTCTGATTTATAAGAGGAGGTATGATAATTTGGAGTCGTTTGGACGTTTGTTTGGTTATTTAGAAAAGTAGCTTAAGTATGAGGCTGATAATTTGGCTGTGGAACTTGGCACTGGGGTAAAATATTTAGAATTGGAGCTTGACATTGGGGTTGAGCGTAGAATACAGGCTAAAAACTTGGGGATGATGATGAGGAAAGAATATTCCTAGGCTTGAATTTCCTCTTTAACTTATCAACAGAATTAGTAGAGACCGCAGTCGCATCCTCTCTTTTCTTCTTTGAGAATGCAGAAAATTCAGATGCTGTTGGGGTTTTGGCAATTTTTCCTGTTCGAATGCCTTTCTCTAGCGATTCCCTAATCTTTACTAAATCTGCAAAAGTTGCTCGGACCACGGATACCATCCTAGTATAAAATTCTCCTTCCTGTGCACGAGAGAAAACCGATACCATTTCTTCCTCAGACATGGGAGGTTGTACTTTAGCAGTTTTTTTTCTCCAACGAAAGGCGTAGTCTCAAAAACACTCATTATTCTTCTGTTTGATCCGGTCTAGTGAGTATCGATCAGGGACTATCTCAATGTTAAATGCAAACCTGTCAATAAAACCCTTGGCCAATGCTTTCCAACCAGTCCATCTTTTCAATTCCTGAGACATGAACCATTCTAAGGCTTCACCACTTAAACTTCGGCTAAACAAACACATCAATAGTGCTTTATTTTTTCCTACCCCCACCATTTGATCACAATACCTTCTCAGATGGGCCATTGGATTTTCGGTGCCATCGAAGACTTCAAATTTAGGGACCTTATACCCTTTTGGTAGATCTATTCCAGGGTTAACACATAAATCATCATACCCTAAACCGTCGTGGTCCCTCGCTCCATGAGATTCTTTGATCCTCATAATCTCTTCATTCATAGCTAGCAACTTCAATTCATGCTCGGTCCTCTAGTTTTTCTCCTTCTCCTCGTAATGGTCCACCTCAGGATTAGGAAAGGAATTATAGATGTCAGGGGATATGATGGCATGAGGAGGATTTTGGAAGGGAGGCTTGATTTTGCGGATGAAAGAAAGTTGGTTGGTAGGTGGGGAGGACATTTTGGAAATTGGAAAGGTTCTGTTGAATTTAAGAGTAGTTTGGTTATTTAGAGATGGATTTTGTGGATGGTAGGCATCTAGGTTATTTTTGCAAATGGTGTTTTGGAAAAATGGAGGAGCGAAAACGGACGATATGTTATTTGGCTGATTCCCAAGAATAGGTGTACTGAGGGAAGGAATTTGGAGTAGAGTCTCGTGTCCTCCTGGAGCTGGGGCATTGATGGTGATGGCCAGGTTAGCCAAATCTCGAGTACGATTTGTTTCCTACTGAAGCATTTCTAACTTTCTTGTGAGTTCCGCAATCATCTCACTCTGTTTCGCTATTACATTGTCCCTGATGGTGAATGTGTTTTCTTCATCATTTCCAAATATTTTTGAATGATGGTCAGAGGATTGGATTTTGTGCACTTTTGAACGGGTGAAGTAGGGATGTTCTGCCAGCTTATTTCAACACGGAGTAGTTTTCTATTATCTGTAAAGTAAAACAACTAAAAGGCAAACGTGTTAGTTTCCACATGTAATAAGCAATGCAAGAACTTGACAAGAAATAGCTACGTAGAGTCGTTTGTGTCGTAGCCAAATTCATCCATAGGATCATAGTGGATAAACTTTCCTTTAAACACATAATATAGTTATATCACATAAAAACATTTTAATAATGTGTATCCTAACTGGGGTGACCCTTTTGAGCCAAGGGTTTGGGCCTAACGATTTTTGAAGAAAAATATATGCTTGCTTAAGGTCAATCCATTATCCCCTAACTTTTATAGACACTAAAAGGGCATAAATGCCTACAAAAGATAACAAAAGAGGGATACAATCTTTAGGGAAAAGGAAATAACATGAAAGAAGACACGTTCCCACACAGGGAATAGAAAATACTAATTCCTGAGTGCTTCCTCTATTAGCCTTCGTCTTCTTAGCATCGCCCATTTCTTATATTGATGATATCCGTTGACGTTCAAATTGTGCCTTAGATGAAACCTCCCAAATCGATTAATTTCTTGCTTAACTTGCTTCAATTCTTCTTACGAAAGTAAGCAAATCAAGCTTTTTCCCGGCCCCCAAAGGATAATGTATTGAATTAGACAGGCATACAATTTCTTCAACACATAAATATGGTTCGTCTATAATTGACTCGGGGTCAATAGATGCAGGGCAAGTTTTCTAATGGGCCCAATACCCCGCTCGGGTATTGTGTCATCCTAGGCTCATACCGAAAATAGGATTTTGGTTTCATTCTATCCTAGGCGTCTAAAGTTGGTTTGAACACAGGTTCTCAAGCGGACAACTTGAGTTTGAAAATACGAATAGCCATCAAACGAATCACATTCTAATAAGCCATTCGTATTTCCAACACATTATTGGAATTGAACAATAGGGGCCGGGGCATCCACGAAACCCCAAAATAGTTTAAATAATATAGGAATATGCCATGAGATGCGGTAGTTAAAATTTACAGAATCAAAACATATAAACACATAAACAGTTAATCAAAAGATGAAATCAAACATTTGGTTAGATCCTAGTTCAAAAAATCCCCAGCAGAGGCGCCATTTCTGTTTTACAAAAATTTTGACTTTTGATAAGAGAGTCGCCACATAATTTTGAAAAGGAATTAAGAAACCTTTAGAGAGTTACTTCAAACGATCCAAAACAGGAAAATCATTTTAAGTTAGAGATTCTACATAAGCGGTTCCTATTAACATTTTAGGTAGGTGTTAGGCACCTAAAACGTCTGCTAACTTGTGGTTATCCGGACTGTTTGAAAATCATTCTTTTGACTAACTCAGAAAATCGATTTATTGGAAAAAGTAGTTGATTAGGGAAAAGTTTTTGCAAAAATCAGTTTTTTAGAGACTTAGTTAGGGATTTAACTAGGTTCGCAAAACGTACGTAAAACAAGTAAGCAAAAAGGAAAAGGGAAAGGGGAGAAGTAGTGATTTAGGCTTTTAATCCCAAACCATCGACCCTGTCCTAATCTAGTTGGGTTTTTGACCCATTTTTACCTGTCCTAATCTAGTTTTTGAGCCTTTTCGACTCGAGTTTTCACTTCACCTGTATTAAATACAACTTTGGCTTCAAAGCCAAATGAATGAATAAAGAAGTACGGATAAATAAATAAATAAAAGACGACAATAAATATATGAATAAGATGACAATAAATAAAGAAAGGGAAATGAGGCTCTCAGGTCTTTTTGATGCTTCAAATATGGGACTTTAGCCCATTTCTCTTGTTTTGACTCCTCGCGTCCGTATGCCATGCGATGGATTCTTGGATTTTTGATAGGCCTCACTGGTCCATTTATGAAATGCAAAGAGAGAAGGAGCCCATTTGAACTCCAAAGAGGTGCATGAAAAGAAAAGATATATGAACTAAGAAGGAGTTAATGAAGTATTCTGAATCAAGGATTAACATGCTACAGAAATTAATGGCAACAGTGAAAGATTCAAGCAATACAACAACAAGTGACATGTCTAATAGTACCATGAACAAGATACTCCAAATAACATAGTAAAAGGCATAACCTTGTAGAACCTTGTAGATTCGGATTAATCTTAAAACATAAATCTGCTTCTTTAAGTACCACCTAAATACAAAATACTAAAAAAAAGTATGGCTCCCTACTATGTATTGGGCAATGGTTATAACCCCCAATGCATGTTGCTCAACATAATACAATAGCGTTAAAAGAGCATAATCAGTCCTACAGCCTTTTAAAGCCTTTAAAATAGGCAACAACATACAACGCAATATTCAAAACCAAAACTACTATGGCCACGATCATTACAACATGACAACACACGAAGGATTGAGTACTGGCCGGTTTTTGGGCAAAAATACGAGATAATGAGCTAACGTTGAGATCCGCCACCATCGAGAATTAACGTTGTCAACTAAGCAAACTCAGATTAACCAACCAACTTTCAAAAACAAGAAGGAAAAGAGAACCTTTATATTAAAAAGAATTGTTTGCTCTCAAAATATTTTTTCTGCCTCCCTCCATTTTTTTTTCAAATCCCCTTCTTCCCCCCCCCCCCCCCCCCCCTTTTTAGAAAAATATGAACATTGTCACTACATGTTTATGCATTCAACTCCACCTCATCATATGCAATGACACGATTCATGTACACAGTTATACGGAACAGATACACAGACATAAAAAGGGAAGGAAAATGGGAAGGAATGAGGGAGTCGAACACAAAACAATAATAGAACAGTGAACTCGAGAGAATGCTAGCAGTATCAACATCACAATCAAATACCAGGATTCGATTACTAAACTACATCCTCAGAGTAATAACAAGAGGGGAAACAAAAAAAGAATACACTATGAAGGAAAAACAACATAAAAGACATTCACCATTTATGGAGCAGCAAAACAAGACTTTCGAGCTAACGTCGGATTTCACCACCACCGAAGACGCGTTGTAGTCATCTCTAAATCTTCGATTAGCAGACCAATTTTTGGAAACAAAATTCCCATTAGAAAGAAAGATAGAATCTTTACTCACAAGTTTTTCCTTTCTTCTTTTCCTTCTCTTGATTTTCAACCTCAGAAATTTCCCAGAAAAATGTTTGAACTAACAAATTTCCACAACCCCTCATATTCGAACCCCCAGATTTCCCCCCCACCTCAAATCTTTCGAACCCTAAAAATTTCCCAACCCCCACTTTCGACTCATCCGATGTGGGATCCCTTTGAATGGGGGTAATTTGGGGATTTTTATAAAGGGAAATTCAAAATTTGAGTTCAAGAGGATTTCCCCCTAACAAACTCTACAAAATTTTGGATTTTCTTGAGAACCATTGAGATGGGTGGACCAATAGAACTTTAGCGAAACGAATTCCCTAAAAAAACCAATGGGAATCCACTAAATATGTACTAAATCGTACCATCATGCCCAAGATTTACCGAGTTAGCCGTTGAGGGGAGACACCTAGACTTGTTCTAGAAGATTCGAGATTGATTTTGCATCAAATATCGTACTAATCACGTGAGGATGTATGAATTCGAGTAAAGAGAAAGGCGTTCAGACGAGAACAAGCTAGTTCGAGTTTTTCCTGGATGATTTTGGATGAAATCGGGTCGGGTAATGATTGTCCATGTATATGTTGCTGTTATAGATGGGTTATAGTTGGGTCGAGGTCGGGTTGGGGTGTATTGAGATCGCTGGTTTTGTCGTGGATTATTGTTGTCCACTGTTTGGATGCTGCTATTGAAGAAGAAGAAGACAAGTGGGCCGGGTCGCTGTGAATTGTTGGGATGGTTGTTGTTTTATTGCTAAAGAGAATTGAGCCTGGGGCGGTTGGATTTTGGAAGTGGGTTTAAAATTGGGATTGGGGTTATTTAATTTGGGAATTTTGCCAATTCATTTAAGCTTTGGCCAGATTGAAAATTAATTGGCCAATTGCATTGTGATTGTGGCCAATTTGATTTCAATTATGGCCAAATCTAATACATTGGCTAAATTAAGTTAAAATTTGAAATGAATTTAATATTTCCTTTAACCCTGACCTTTTTGATTCGATAAAATCAAGCACATATTTATCCAAATAAATTATTTTTGAGAATAAGTTATATTTAAATCAAGATTTTGATCATTACATTTATTTTCAAAGATTATCCTTAATTAAAATTCGATATCGATGAAAATGTTCATTTAAATGACATCATTTACACAATCTCGTATATGTAAATACGAAAATATATAATTATCACTTAAATAATAAATTCATCCCAAATACATTTTTAAAATTCATTTATTTGGAAAAAATAATTGTTGCGATTTTATTTGAAAATCGAAGAAACTCGAGATTAAACGTAGTTCTGGAGGGCAAAAATTAGGTGTCAACACACCCCGTTCGTACCGTTTCGCTCGTTTGTCCACCCAAATGGCCACGAAAAATTAAACGGACCACACTGGGATGATCCCTAGTCTCCCTGGCACACCCCGATTGATTTTTGGCCCATAGAACACCCTGACCCCAAGCCCATCCCTGAAACCGTGGGCTATAACACACTAATTTGGCCCCAAAATGTCCCGTTTGCGTCGTTTTACCTATTTCACCTCCCAAATGGCCTCGAATAAATAAACAGACCACACTTGGATGATCCCCAACTGCCCTAGTATGCCCTAGTCAATTTTAGGCTTACGGTACCCCCGGGCCCACCCTCGAAATCGTGGGCTATAGCACATTGATTTGGCCCGAAAATGCCCCATTCGTGCCTTTAAGCCCATTTAACCACCCAAATGGCCTCGAATAAATAAACGGCCAATACTTGGACAATCCCCAACCTCACTGGCATGCCCTGATCGATTTTTGGCTTCCGGACCCCGAGCCTACTTCTAAAATTGTGGGCTATAACACACTGATTTGGCCCAAAAATGCCTCATTCGCACTGTTTCGCCCGTTTCACCACCCAAATGGCCTTGAATAAATAAATGGACCACATTGAGATGATCCCCAAACTGCCAAGCCCGCCTCTAAAATCGTGGGCTATATCACCAATTTTTTCTGAAAATGTCCTGTTCGCTCCGTTTCGCCTATTTAAATACCTAAATAGCCTCGAATAAATAAATGAACCATACTGGGATGATCCCCAACCTCTCTGACACACCCCAATTGAATTTCCATCCATGACACCTTCGAACCCCGTGCTCACCCTCGAAACCTCGGGCTATTGTACATCGATTTGGCCCTAAAATGCCCCATTCGCGCCGTTTCATCCTTTTGACCACAAAAATGGAATCGAATAAATAAACGGATCACACTGGGATGATCCCCAACTTAGCTGGCACACCTCAGTCAATTTTTGGCCCACGACACCACCAGACACCATGTCCACCCTCATAATCGTGGGCTATTGCACACTGATTTCGCCAAAAAATTCCCCATTTGCATTGTTTCGCTTGTTTGACCACCCAAATAGCCCCGAATGAAAAAACAAACCATACTGGGATGATTATCAACATCCCTGACACACCCCGAACAATTTTTAGCCCACGACAACCCCGGACCCCGAGCCCGTCCCCGAAATCGTGGGCTATAGCACACCGATTTGGTTAAAAAATGCTCTGTTACGCCCGTTTGAGTAACCAAATGGCCTTGAATAAATAAAAAAACCACACTGGGATTATCCCTAACCTCCCTGGCACACCTGAGTCAATTTTCAGCCCACGACACCCCCGAAAATTAAGCCCACCCCCAAAACTGTGGGCTATAGCACACCGATTTGGCCAGAAAATACCCCATCCGCGTCGTTTCACCAGTTTAACCATCCAAATAGCTTCGAATAAATAAACGGACCACACTAGGATGATCCCCAATCTCCCTGGCATGCCCCGATCAATGTTTTGCCTACGGTACCCACGAGCCCTAGGCCTACCCCCAAAAACGTGGGCTATAGCACACCGATTTGGCTTGAAAATGCCCCGTTCACGCTGTTTTGCCCGTTTGACCACCCAAATTGCCTCAAATATATAAACAGACCACTGGGGCAATCCCTCACCTCCCTGGCATGCTCTGGTTAATTTTTGGCCTACCACACCCTCGAACCCCGGGGCCACCCCCAAACGAATGGGTATAGCACACCGATTTAGCTCGAAAATGCCCCGTTCCCCATTTCTCCTATTTGACCACTGAAATAGCCTCTAATAAATAAATGGACTATACTAGGACGATCCCCAAAGTTCCTGAAATGACCCGATCGATTTTTAGCCCACGGCGACCCCAAACCCAAGGGCCACCCCCAAAACCATGGGCTATAGCACAACGATTTAAATGAACCACACTGGGATGATCCCCAACCTCCTTGGCATGCTATGATCTAATTTTGGCCCACAGAACGCTCAGACCCCGGGCCTACCCCCAAAACCGTGGGCTATAGGACATCGATTTGGCCCAAAAATGCCTCGTTCGCATCGTTTTGCCTATTTGTCCACCCAAATGGTCACAAAGAATTAAACGGACCACACTGGGATGATCCCCAATCTCACTAGTATAGCTCGGTTGATTTTTGGCCTACAGAATACCCGAACTTCGAGCCCACCATCGAAACCGTAGGATATAACACACTGATTTGACTCAAAAATACACTGTTCGCATCGTTTTGACCATTTGTCTACCCAAATGGCCAGATAAAAATTAAACGGATCACACAGGGACGATCCTCAACCTCCCTGGGATGCGTCGGTTGATTTTTGGCCCACAACACGCTTGAACCCCCAGCACACCCCCTAAATCATAGGCTATAGCAGATCGATTTAGCTCGAAAATGCCTCGTTCGTTCTGTGTTGCCCGTTTTTCCAAAAAAATGTCTTCGAAAAGTTAAATGAACCCCACTAAAATGATCCCCAACCTCCCTGGCAAGACCCAGTCGATTTTTGGCCCACAGCATGCCCGGTCCATGGGCCCAGCCTAAAAAACGTGGGTTATAGCATACTGATTTGGCCCGAATATGTCTCGTTTGTACTGTTTCGCACGTTTATCCACCCAAATGGCCACAAAAAATTAAACAGACCACACTGGGATGATCCCTAACCTCCCTGGCACGTTTCAGTCAATTTTTGGCTCATAGAATGCTCGGACCCGAGCCAAACCCCAAAATCGTGGGCTATAACACCCCAATTTTGCTCGAAAATGCCACATTCTTGCCTTTTTGCCCAATTGTCCATCTGAATGGCCACGAAAAATTAAATAGACCATATTGGGATGATCCCCAACATCCCTGGCATGCCCAGATCAATTTTTGACCCGCAGCACGCTCGGACCCCAAGACCCACTCCTGAAACCGTAGGCGATAGCACACCGATTTGGCCCAAAAATGCCCTGTTTGAGCCATTTCGCCCGTTTGTCCACTGAAATGGCCACGAAAAGTTAAACAGATCATACTAGAATGATCCTCAACCCCTTATCAAGCCTCGGTTTATTTTTGTCTCACAGCACGCCCGGACTCCAGCCCACCCTCAAAATCGTGTGCTATAGCACAACAATTTAGTTCGAAAATGCCCCATTGGGGCAGTTTTGCCTTTTTGTTCACTCTAAAAGCCATGAAAAATTAAACGGACCACACTGGGACGATCCCCAACCTCCCTGGCATGCCTCCGTTGATTTTCGGCTCACAACATGCCCGAACCCCGTGTCCACCCCCAAAACCATGGGCTATAGCACACCGAGTTGGCCCAAAAATGCCCCGTTTACGCTCATTCGCCTATTTGTCCACCAAAATAGCCATAGAATATTAAATGGATCACACTGGGACAATCCCCAACCTCCCTGACACGCCATGGTCGATTATTGGCCCACAGCACACCTGGACCATGGGCCCATCCCCAAAATCGTGGGCTACAGCATACTGATTTTGCCCAAACATGCCCAGTTCGCACCACTTCACTTGTTTGTCCATCCAAATGGCCACGAAAAATTAAATGGACCATACTGGGATGATTCCCAACATCCCTACCATGCCACGATTAATTTTTGGCATCCAGAATGCCCGGACCCCGGGCACACCCCAGAAACCGTGGGCTATAGCACGCCGATTTAGCCCGAAAATGCCTCGTTCATGCCATTTCGCCTATTTGTCTATCCTAAAGGCCACAAAAATAAAACGGTCCACACTGGGATGATCCCTAACCTCCCTGGCACTCCCCGATCAATTTTTAGTCAACAGCATTCCCGAACCTCGGGCCCAACCCTAAAACCATGAGCTATAGAACACCAATTTGGCCCAAAAATGCCCCATTCATGCTGTTTCCCCCGTTCGTCCAACTAAATGGCCACGAAAAAATTAAACGGACCATACTGGGATGATCCCAACCTCCCTGGCATGCCTCAAAAAATTTTCCACCAACTGCATGTCCGGACCCCTGGCCCACCCCCAAAACCGTGGGCAATAGCACAACAATTTGGCCCAAAAATACCCCGTTCATGCCGTTTCGCCTGTTTGTCCACCTAAATAGCCACGAGAAATTAAATGAACCACACTGGAATGATCCCCAACCTCCCTGGTACGCCCTGATTAATTTTTGGCTTACGACATGTTCAAACCCTGGGCCCACTCCCAAATCCATGGGCTATAGCACACCGATTTGGCATGAAAATGCCCCGTTTGTGCCATTTTGCCCGTTTGTCCACCCAAATAGCCACAAAAAATTTAAAGGACCATACTGGGATGATCCCCAACCTTCCTGGCATGCCACGATTGATTTTTGGCCCACAGCACATCGAACCCTAGGCCCACCCCTAAAACCGTGAGCTATAGCACACCAATTTGGCCCGAAAATACCCCATTCGAGCCGTTTCCCCTGTTTGTTCAACCAAATGGCCACGATAAATTAAACGGACCACACTAGGACAATCTCCAACCTCCCTGCCATACCCCGATCAATTTTTGATCCACAACACGCTCGAACCTCGGGCCCACCCCCAAAACCATTGGCTATAGCACACTAATTTTGCCTAAAAATATCACATTAGCGCCGTTTCGCCATTTTGTCCACCCAAATGGCCACGAAAATAAAACAGATCACATTGGGATGAACCCTAACCTCCCTGGCATGGCCCGGTTAATTTTCAGCCTACACACGCCTGGACCCCGATCCCATCCTCCAAAACGTGGGCTATAGCATACAGATTTGGCCCGAAAATGCCCCGTTCACGCTGTTTTGCCCATTTGTCCACCCAAATGGCCATGCAAAATTAAATGGACCATACTAGGATGATCCCCAACATAGGACACCCGGACCCCAGGCCTACGCCCAAAACTGTGGGCTATAGCACACCACATGGCCCAAAAATGCCCCATTCGTTCCGTTTCTCCCATTTGTCCACCGAAATAGCCACGAGAAATTAAATGGAGCACACTGGGATGATCCTAACCTCCCTGGCATAGCCCAATCGATTTTCGGCCCACGGTACACCCGAACCCTGGGCCCACTCCCAAAACCGTGGGCTATAGCACACCGATTTGGCCTAAAAATGATCAGTTTGCGCCGTTTTGCCCCTTTGTCAACCCAAATAGCAACAAAAATTAAACGGACCATACTGGGATGATCCCTAAACTCCTAGGCATGCCACGTTCAATTTTTGGCAAACAACACGCTTTTACCCCGAGCCCACCCCTAAAATCGTGCGCTATAACACACCGATTTGCCCTGAAAATGCATCGTTAAATGGACCATATTGGGATAATCTCCAACCTCCCTGGCATGCCCTAATTGATATTTGGCTAATAGCATGCCCAGACTCCGGGGCCACCCCAAAAACCATGGGCTATAGCTCACCGATTTGGCCCAAAAATGTCTCGTTCACGTCCTTTCGCTCATTTGACCACCCAAAAGGCTACGAAAAATGAAACGGACCATACTGGGACGATCCCCAACCTCCCTGGCACTCCTCGATCAATTTTTTGCCCACATCACACTCGGACCAGGGCTCTCCCCTGAAGCCGTGGGCTATAGCACACCGATTTGGCCCAAAAGCACCCTGTTCATGCAATTTCTCCCGTTTATCCACCCTAATGGCCACGAAAAACTAAACGGACCACATTGGGATGATCCCTAACCTCCCTGGCACACCTTTATCAATTTTTGACCCCCAGCATGCCCGGACATCGGGCCCACCCACACTGATTTGGTCCAAAAAGGCCCTGATCACACCGTTTTCGCTCGTTTGTCCATCCAAATGGCCACAAAAAATTTAACGGACCACACTAGGATGATACCCAACCTCTCTGGCATGCCAAGATTGATTTTTATCCCGTAGCACGCTCGGACCCTGGGCCCATCCCCATAATCGTAGGCTATAGCACACCGATTTAGCCCAAAAATGCCCCGTTCACGTCGTTTCGCCCGTTTGTCAACCCACATGGCCACGAAAAATTAAATGGACCACAATGGGATGATCCCCAACCTCCTTGGTATGCCTCAATTGATTTTCGGTCGACAGCACGCCTGGATCATGGGCCAATCCCTAAACCGTGGGTTATAGCATACCAATTTGGCCCAAAAATGCCCCGTTTGAGCCATTTTACATGTTTGCCATGGCCATGAAAAGTTAAACGGACCAAACTGAGATGATCCCCAACCTCCCTAGCATGCCTCGATCAATTTTTGGCCCACAGCACACCCGAACCCCGGACCCACCCCTAAAATTGTGGGCTATAGCACACCGATTTTGCACAAAAATACCCCATTCACGCCGTTTTGCCAATTTATCTACCAAATGGCCACAAATAATTAAACAGACCATACTAGGATGATCCCCAACCTCCCTGTCAAGCCCTGATCAATTTTCATCCCACATCACGCCTGCACACCGGGCCCACCCCCAAAATCGTGGTTTATAGCAGACCAATTTGGCCGAAAAAATTCCCCGTTCACGCCGTTTTGCCCGTTTATCAATCCAAATGGCCACGAAAAATTAAACAAACCACACTGGGATAATTCCCAACCTCTCTGACATTCCCCAGTCAATTTTTAACCCACAGCAAGCCCGAAGCCCGAGCGCACCCATCAAAACCGTGGGCTATATACCACACTGATTTAGCCTGAAAATACGTCGTTCGCACTGTTTTGCCCGTTTGTCCACCCACATGGCCACGAAAAATGAAACGGACCTCACTGGGATGATACCCAACCTCCCTAGCACTCTTCAATCAAGTTTCGACCCATAGCACGCCTGGACCCCAAGCCCACCCCTAAAACTGTGGGCTATAGCACACCGATTTTACCCAAAAATGCCCCGTTCGCGTCGTTTCGCCTGTTTGTCCATCCAAATGGCCGCAAAAAATTAAACGGACCACACTGGGACTTCTCTAACCTTCCTAGCATGCCTCGATTAAATTTTTGCCCACAGTGTGCTCGAACCCCAGGCCCACCCCCAAAAGCGTGGGCTATAGCACACCGATTTAACCTAAAAATGCTCTATTCATTCCGTTTCACCCGTTTGTCCACCCAAATGGTTACGAAAAATTAAACAAACCACACTGGGATGATCCCTAACCTCCCTGGCAAGCTCTGGTCAAATTTTAGCCTATCGCACACTCGGATCCTGGGCCCACCCCTAAAAATGTGGGCTATAGTACACCGATTTGGCTCGAAGATTCCCCGTTCACATCGTTTCACCTATTTTTCCACCCAAAAGGCCACAAAAAATTAAACGGACCACGCTGGGATGATCCCCAATCTCACTGGCATGCCCCGATCAATTTTTGGCCCACAACACGCCCGAACTATGGGCCTACCTGATACAAATCAGTCCACCAAGATGCCAAAATAGTCCACAAAATGTGAGAGGAATAAGCAACACAAAGGGATACAAGATGACAAATACAAAAACACATGGATTTGCAAAATAATGAAAGGATAGATAGTTTGACCAATATTATTACAAGATTATGAACCAAGTATATTTCAACATTAACCCCTAATGAATGTAATAATCAAAACCACACTCTTACGGTGACCGCCAAGGTAATTGACTCACCTCAAGATCCACCATTTCCAAGCAAAGAACAATATTGGCTTTTCCAAGCCCTATAGTAAGGATGACTTTTCCAAGTCCTAACTAAGACTATTCTAAGGTGGTTTAATCTCAAGATAGAGGATTTAAAGTGTTTCCATCTTTCATCTTTCATAAACTAACTAGCAAATGAACTAATAGAACCTATTTATAGTCTAACTTATTACATAACAAAATGACCACAATACCTTTAATGAAAAGGGGTGGTCATGGAGTGTTGCTTGGACAAGGCTAAGTAACCAAAATGTCCTTAATAAAGGCCCAAAACTATGAGTCCTCAATCTTCAATGCTCCACGTAATCTTTCACATGTGGGATTGCTCTTTGGTGTACTCAAATCGGCCCCTCCATGTAGGATCCCATTTCCTTAATGCGATCAAAGATTGATGCCCCACGTACTAACTTTGGATGATGTCATTGAAAGATACAGAGGCCATTTGAATCATATCATCCTCCCCTTCTTAAAAAGGATTCGACCTCGAATCCAAACCTTGCAAAACCGAAGAAATGACACACAAATAAAAACTCTTCGTGGCATGAGGGTTAGGGTAAGCACGACAAATCACCTCAACATGCCAAGGTTTCATATATTTAGAATATAACCAAGGATCCTTTGAACTAAATATTACATAATTAATGAAAAATACACAAAGGATTTGGCTATAGAATTCACAAAAAATGACACTTTGCTTGTCATGTAAACCAAGCAACAAGTTGGGTGCACCATCATCACCAATTCTATATTTGGAACCGGGGACAAATGGGAAGAGTGGACATAGACACGGGTCTAGATAACACTCCCCTTTCCCGTGGTCTCCACCCAAACTAAACGGTATACTCTCTATAATAACATACATATTATCCAAAGAAAATAGAAAGTAGAGAAAGGTATCACTCATGTCGACTTCTACTAAGGTTCCCTCATGTGTGTACTCACTACTAGTTTCACAATCATCACCATGAGTACTCTCAACAATAAAGTCACACAAAGTAGAAGGAGAAGTAGTTTCCAAAACCACACATCCCTTACCCTTAAGAGTTCTCTCATCTTCCAAGAAGAGATTTCCATCTTTAGGATGAATGTTGTCACACCATAGTGGGTTAGCATATCGGCTATCACTTCTAAGGCAAGCTATACCATCATTTTCACCACTAGGTTCATTAGGAGTGGTTATATCATCTCCAAACAAGACATTATACCTTAAGAGAGCATGATCTATTTCATGGGCAGATTCGGAAAAAATACATTCATCACTTTCTAAAAGATTAATATCAAGTTTCAAAGAGATTTCAAGTGCAAGATTATCCCAAGAATAGGTCTCGGGTTCACTCCTATTCCTTTGATCAGTATTTTCAACATCATCACACACTTGAGATTCATTAATCACATCACACAGATCCTCAAGTGGTGGGCAATTTTCACACAAAAGTTGATTAACATAAATTTCACAAGACGATGTACTTTCATTCAACACAATGGTTTCAACACTAGGTGGACATAAATCGATCTTACAAGAAGAGTCGATTCGGTCATCAATAGGATCAACTAGTGTATTAACACTCACAACAAGTACATCATTATCAAGTGGCAAAGAAACAATATAGTCGCATATAGGCAAGCTATAAATAACACTCAATGGGCTACTAGCCACACAATTATCATTCACATGCACAAAAGTGTAAGGGTTAGCTATTTTACCTTGAATTTCATGACTATGTTCGTTTTTACCTCGGTCTGAAAGTCCATCACAAGATTGGGAAGCAACTTCCTTCATAAAGATCTTATCACAAGTTGTTTGGACAATTGGATTTTGAGGGAAGAGTTTGGATAATAATTGGCGTATAATTTCAATGTGCCGTTGCATATCTTCAAGATCGTCATGGATGCGATTACACGTGGCCTTAAAATTATGGGCATCCATCGTATCTAAACAAAAAAAAAGACAACAACAAGCAAAAGAAAACAAATAATATTAGTAGTAAAAGCTCCTTACCATCACTCGATACACTCACCTTTGTGATTCTCACAATTAGAGCGGCAAATATTGAAAGTTGCTTATACTCCGGTAGTCAATAAGATGTCAATCCTACTTGGAAGCTGGAATGGATTATTGTTTTGATTAACACAAGACATAAAACAAAATTCACTTACGAACTTGAAACAAATAAGTTACTACGAGTTACACACGAGAAAAGCACATAAATAACGAAGACATGAAAGAAACGTATTCAAAAACTAATTAACAACTTAGTAGGTGATTACTAGTTTGTCTATTAGTACTAGGATCAAGAAAATTGAAACTAAAGAAACAAGAAATGAAACTTAGAAATCTAAAATTTTGAGCCTAAGTGTCGTTTTTTAGGGTGATGACATGGCAACCTCATATTGGACGTTAAAATTGTTGAAAGTTTGAGAAATTTTCTTATCTTCAAATACTACTGATCAAATTCCAAGTGGGGAATGGTGGAATTTCGGCTATGGGAGGGTAACAACAAGATTTTGGAGCCCTTTTTTCAAGTTCAAAAAGTGTTTGACTTTTTTGTACCTCTTTGGCTAAACACCTTTTGAAAGACTTTTGGCTCTTTCCCTTTTTGTAAGTCTTGGTAGGTGGACTTTCTTCTTTTGGCAAGACAACTTTTGAAACCCTTTTGTTCCCTTTCCCCTTTGTATGTCTTAGAGTTGTTTCTTTCAAGACTAACAAAAAGACACTCTTTCTTCAATTTCTAAGATCAAACAATCATTTTCTCTTCAACAAAATATGAAGATGGTGAAGAACACCAAGAACACAACTTTTGAATCTTGGAGTTCTATGGTTCAAGTTGGATCCCACACATCAACAACACATTTTCAAGCTCCAACCCTCAAAAACATCAAAAAAAATGTTTTTAAGCAACAATCTCAACAACAAACTTCAACAACACTCTTTCAAGCCACCAATCCTAAAAAAACAGTAACCTTCAAAGTTCAAAAACAACTAGGAAATCCTAACTAAGACTATACTAAGGTGATCTACTCTCAAGAGAGAGGATTTCAATTGTTTACATATTTCATCTTTCATAAACTAACTAGCAAATGAACTAATAGAACCTATTTATAGTCTAACTTATTACATAACAAAATAACCACAATACCCTTAATGAAAAGGGGTGGTCATGGAGTGTTACTTGGACAAGGATAAGTAACCAAAATGTCCGTAATGAAGGCCCAAAACTGTGAGTCCTCAATATTCGATGCTCCAAGCAATCTTTCACACGTGAAATTGCTCTTTGGTGTACTCAAATCGGCCCCTCCATGTAGGATCCCATTTCCTTAATACGACCAAAGATTGAAGCCCCACGTACAGACTTCGAATGAGGTCATTGAAAGATATGGCGACCATTTGAATCATATCACCACCCCTGAAACCGTGGGCTACAGCAGACCGATTTAGCTTAAAAATGCCCCGTTCATGCTGTTTCGCCCGTTTTCCCACCCAAATGGCCTAAAAAATTAAACGGACCATACTAAAATGATCACCAACATCCCTAGCATGCCCTAGTTGATTTTTGGCCTACATCACGCCTGGATACCGGGTCCACCCCCAAAACCGTGGGCTATAGCACACTGATTTGGCCCAAAAATGCCTCGTTCGCGCCATTTTGCCCATTTGTCCACCCAAGTGGCCATAAAAAATTAAACTAACTACACTAGAAAGATCCCCAACCTCCCTGCCATGCCCCGCTAGATTTTCAACCCACAGCAAGCCCGAACCCCGAGCCCACCCTAAAATCGTGGGCTATAGCTCACCGATTTTACCCAAAAATGCCCCGTTCGCCCCGTTTTGCCCGATTGTCCACCTGAATGACCATGAAAAATTAAATGGACCATACTGGGATGATCCCCAACATC
Source organism: Capsicum annuum (assembly GCF_002878395.1). Taxonomy (NCBI): domain Eukaryota; kingdom Viridiplantae; phylum Streptophyta; class Magnoliopsida; order Solanales; family Solanaceae; genus Capsicum; species Capsicum annuum. The sequence continues at coordinate 241,235,209 of NC_061113.1, forward strand.
CCTACCATGCCCTGTTCGATTGTTGGCCCACAGCACGTCTGGACCCTGGCCACCCTCAAAATCGTGGGAGATAGCACATCGATTTGGCTAGAAAATGCCCTGTTCGAGCCGTTTCGTACGTTTGTCCACCCAAATGGCAACAAAAAGTTAAACCGACCATACTGGGATAATCCCCATTCTCCTTGGCACATCCTGGTCAATTTTTCGCCCACAAAAATCCCAGACCCTGGTCCACTCCTGAAACCGTGGGCTATAGCACATCGATTTGGCTCGAAAATGCTCCGTTCACGTCATTTCGCCCGTTTGTAAACCCAAATGGACACGAAAAATTAAACGGACCACAATGGGATGATCCCCAACCTTGCTGGCATGCCTTGGTCATTTTTTGGCCTACAGCATGCCCGAACTCCGGGCCAACCCCCAAAACTGTGGGCTTTAGCACATCGATTTGGCCAAAAAATGCCCCATTTAGATCGTTTCGCCCGTTATCCATCCAAATGGCCATGAAAAATTAAACAAACTATATGGGATGATCCCCAACATCCTTGGCATGCCCCGAATGATTTTTGGCCCGCAGCACACCCGTTCCCTAGGCCCACCCTCGAAACTGTAGGCTATAGCACACCGACTTAGCTCGAAAATGCCCTGTTCGCGTAGTTTCGCCCATTTATCCACCCAAATGGCCATGAAAAATTAAACGAACCATATTGGGACAATCCCCAACCTCCCTGGCATATCTCGGTCGTTTATTAGGCCACAACTCACCTGGACCACGAGTCCGCCCCCAAAACCGTGGGCTACAGCATACTGATTTAGCCTGAAAATGTCCCGTTCACACCGTTTTGCCTGTTTGACCACCCAAATGCCCATGAAAAATTAAACAAACTATACTGAGACGATCCCCAACCTCCCAAACATGCCCTGATTTATTTTCGGCACACAACATGCTCGGACCTCGGGACCACCCTAGAAGCCGTGGGCTATAGTACGCCAATATGGCCCAAAAAAGCCCTGTTCAAGCCGTTTTGCCTGTTTGTCCACCCAAAAGGCCACGAAAAAAGAAACGGACTGCACTGGGATGATCCCCAACCTCCCTGGCACTCCTCGATCAATTTTTGGCCCACCACACGTCCAAACCCTAAGCCTATCCCTGAAACCATGAGCTATAGCACACCGATTTGGCCTAAAAACGCCCCATTCATACCTTTTCACCCGTTTGTCTACCCAAATAGCCACGAAAAATTAAACGGACCACACTGGGATGATCCCCAACCTCCCTGGTATGCGTCGATCAATTTTCGACCCCAAACAAGCCCGAACAACGGGCCCACCCTTAAAACCGTAGGCTATAGCACACTAATTTGGCCAAAAAATTCCCAGTTTGTGCCTTGTGGCTCGTTTGTCCACCCAAATGGCCACAAAAAATTAAACGGACCACACTGGGACAATCCCCAAACTCCCTGGTCACATAGCACGCACGGACCCCGAGCCTTCCCCCAAAAATGTGGGCTATAACACACTAATTTGGCCCAAAAATGCCCTGTTCATGCCGTTTTATCTGTTTGTCAACCGAAATGGCTACAAAAAATTAAACGAACCACAATTGAATGATCCCCAACCTCCCTGACATGCCTCGATTCATTTTCGACCGATAGAACTGTGGGCCCACTCCCAAAACCGTGGGATATAGAACACCAATTTAGCCCAAAAATGCCCCGTTTTAGCCGTTTTGTCCGTTTGCCCATCCATATGGCCATGAAAAGTTAAACGGACCACACAAGGATGATCCCCAACCTCCCTGGTACGCATCGGTCAATTTTTGGCCCACAACATGCCCATCCACACAAATGGCCACAAAAAATTAAACAGACTAGACTGGGATGATTCCCAACCTCTCTGGCATACCCCGATTAATTTTCAGCCTGCGGCACGCCTAGACCATTGGCCAACCTCCAAAATCGTGGGCTATAGCACACTAATTTGGCCCAAAAATATCCCATTTGCGCCGTTTCGCCCGTTTATCAACCCAAATGGCCACGAAAAAAAAACGTACCACATTGGGATGATCTCCAACCTTCCTGGCATTCCCCAGTCAATTTTTGACCCACAAAAAGCTCGGGTCCACCCCCAAAACTGTTGGCTATATAGCACACCGATATGGGCTGAAAAAGCATTATTCGCACCGTTTCGCCCGTTTGTCCACCCAAATGGCCATGGAAAATGAAATAGAGCACACTGGGACAATCCCCAACCTCCCTCGCACTCCTCAATCGAATTTTATCCCACAACACGCCTGGACCCCGGGGCCACCCCCAAAACAATGGGCTATAGCACACCGATTTGGTCCAAAAATGCCTCGTTCGTGCTGTTTTACCAGTTTCTCCACCCAAATGGCCACGAAAAATTAAACGGACCACACTGGGACGATCCCTTACCTCCATGGCACGCCCCGGTTGAATGTTGGCCCACAGAACACCCGGACCCTAGGTCCATCCCCAAAATAGTGGGCTACAGCACACCGATTTGGCTCGAAAATGCCTTATTCATTCTGTTCCGCCTGTTTGTCCACCTAAATGGTCACAAAAAATTAAACGGACCAGACTAGGATGATCTCCAATCTCTTAGGCAAGCTCCAGTCGAATTTTAGCCTACAGCATGCCTGGACGCTGGGCCCAACCCCAGAACCGTGGGCTATAACACATCAATTTGACCTAAAAATGCCCCGTTCAAGTCGTTTTGCCCGTTTGTCCACCAAATGGCCACAAAATTAAATGGACCACACTGGGATGATCCCCAATCTCACTGGTATGCCCTGATTGATTTTTGGAACATAGCATACCCGAACTCCAGGCCCACACCTAACATCGTGGGCTATAGTAAACCGATTTATCTTGAAAATGCCCCGTTCGTGCTGTTTTGCCGATTTTTTCACCCAAATGGCTTCGAAAAATTAAATGTACCACACTAAAATGATCCCTAACCTCCCTAGCACACCATGATCGATTTTTGTCCCACAGCACGCCCGGATCCCGAGCCCACCACTAAAACCGTGGGCTATAGCACACTGATTTGGCTCGACAATACCCTGTTCATGCCGTTTCGCCCGTTTGTCTACCCAAATGGCCATAAAAAATTAAACAAACCACACTGGGATGATTCCCAACTTCCCTGGAATGACTCGCTCTAATTTTGGCCAACAGTAAGCCCGGATCCTAGGCCCATCCACGAAATCGTTGGCTATAGCACAATAATTTTGCCCGAAAATGCCATGTTTGTGCCATTTCGCCCGATTGTCTACCTGAAAGGCCACAAAAAATTAAATGGACCATACTGGGATGATCCCCAACATCCCTGGCATGGACAAATCAATTTTTGACCCATAATACGTCCCGACCCTGGGGCCACAACCAAAACCATGGGATATAGCACACCGATTTGGCCCGAAAAATGAACTGTTCGAGCTGTTTCACCCATTTGTCCACCCAAATGGCCACGAAGAGTTAAACGGACAACACTGGGATGATCCCCAACCTCCTTGGTATGCCTCGATCGATATTTAACACATAGCACACCCGGACCCCAGCCCACCCCCAAAACCATGGGCTACAACATACTGATTTAGCCCAAAAATGCCCCGTTCGCGCAGTTTTGCCCGTTTGTCCACCCAAATGGCCACAAAAAATTGAACGAATCACACTGGACTATCCCCAACCTCCCTGGAAGGACATTTTTGGTCCATAGCACTCCCATACCCTGGCACACCCCCAAAACCGTGGGCATAACACACCGATTTAACCTGAAAATACCCCGTTTGTGCAGTTGTGCCTGTTTGTCCACCCAATGACCATGAAACTTAAATGGACCATACTGAGATGATCCCCAACCTCCCTGGCATGCCCCGGTTGATTTTTGACCCACAGCATGCCCGGACCCCTGGCCTATCCCCGATACCATGGGCTATAGTACACTGATTAGGCCCGACGATGCCCCATTTGCACTGCTTCACCCGTTTGTCCACCCAATTGGCCACGATAAATTAAACGGACCACACTGGGATGATCTCCAACTTCCCTGGCCCACCCCTAAAATCGTGGTCTATAGCACACCAATTTGGCCTATAAATGCCCCGTTTGAGCCATTTCGCTCGTTTGTCCACCCAAATTGCCACAAAAAATTAAACGGACCACACTGGGATGATCCCCAACCTCCCTGGTATGCCTTGGTCAAATTTTTGCCAACAGCACACCCGAACCCCGAACTCACCCCCAAAATCGTGGGCTATAGCACATCGATTTGGCTCGAAAATGCCCCATTAGCATCATTTCGCCCGTTTATCAACCCAAATGGCCACAAAAATTAAACGGACCACACTGGGATGATCCCAAACTTTCCTGGCACGCCTGATCAATTTACGACCCATAGCACGCCTAGAACTCGGTCCCAACCCCAAAACCGTGTGCTATATAGCACACCGATTTGGCCCGAAAAATGCCCCGCTTATGCCATTTCTACCGTTTGTCAACCCAAATGGCCAAGAAAAATTAAACGGACCACACTAGGATAATTCCAAACCTCCCTGGCATGCCCCGTTCAATTTTTGGCTTACAGCACGCCCGAACCCCGAGCCAACCCCAAAACTGTGGGCTATAGTACACTGGCTTGGCCCAAAAATGCCTCGTTCGCTCCGTTTCGCCTGTTTGTCCATCTTGATGGCGACGAAAAATTAAGTGGACCACACTGGGACTATTCCCAACCTTGCTGGCACACCCCGATCAATTATCGATCACTAGCACACCCTGACTCTGGGTCCACCCCCAAAACTGTGGGCTATAGCACACCAATTTGGCCTAAAAATGCCCCGTTAGTGCCATTTCGCCCGTTTGTCCACCCAAATGGCCACAAAAAATTAAACGAACCACACTGGGATTATCGGCAACCTCCCTGGCATGCCCCAGCCCTGAGCCCACCCAGAAACCGTGGGCTATATCACACCGATTTGGCCAGACAATGCCCTGTTCATGCTTTTTCGTCTGTTTGTCCACCCAAATGCCATAAAAAATTAAACGGACCACAATGAGATGATCGCCAACCTCCATTACGCGTCCCAGTCAAATTTTGGCCCATATCACGCCTGGACCCCGGTACACCCCCAAAATCGTGGGCATAGCACATCGATATGACCCAAAAATACCCATTCGCGCCGTTTCGCCCGTTTGTCCACCCAAATGGTTATGCAAAATTAAACGGACCACACAAGTATGATTCCTAACCTCCCTGTCATGCCACGGTCGATTTTTGCCCACAGAACACTCGGAACCCAGGCCCATCCCCAAAATCATGGGCTATAGCACACCGATTTGGCCCGTAAAAGCCCCGTTTTGCACGTTTGTCCACCCAAATGGCCACGAAAAATTAAACGGACCACACTGGGATGATCCCCAACCTTCCTGGCACTCCCCGATTAATTTTTGACCCACAACACGCTAGACCTCGGGCCCACCCCCAAAATCGTGGGCTATAGCTCACCGATTTAGCCTGAAAATGCCTCGTTTTCGTCGTTTCATCCGTTTGTCCACTTAAATGGCCACATAAAATTAAACAGACCATACTGGGATGATACCCAACCTCCCTACCATGCCCCGATCAATTTTTATCCTACAGCACGCCCAAACCTCGAGCCCACCCCTGAAACTGTGGGTAATAGCACACCAATTTGGCCCGAAAATGCCCCATTCATGCTGTTTTGCCCGTTTGTCCACCCAAATGGCCATGAAAAATTAAACAGACGATAATAAGATGATCCCAACCTCCCTGGCATGCCCAAGTCAAATTTCGGCACACAACACGCCAGGACCCCGAGCCCACCCCCAAAACCGTAGGCTACAACATACCAATTTGGACTGAAAATGGCTCATTCATTCTGTTTCGCCTGTTTGTCCACCATAATGGTCACAAAAAATTAAACGAACCATACTGGGATGATCCCCAACCTCCCTGGCTTGCTTCGGTCAAATTTTGGCCCACAGCACGCTTAGACCCCGGGCCTACCCCCGAAACTGCGGGCTATAACACATCGATTTTTCCTGAAAATGCTTAGTTCGCATCATTTCACCTGTTTGTCCACACAAATAGCCACAAAAAAAATTAAACTTACCTCACTGGGACGATCCCTAATCTCCTTAGCACGACTCGGTCAATTTTTTGGCTTACAGCACGTCTGAACCCCAGGCCCACCCTCGAAACCGTGGGCTTATAGCACACTAATTTGGCACAAAAATGCCCCGTTCATGCCATTTCGCTCGTTTGTCCACCCAAATAGCGATAAAAAATTAAACGGACTATACTGGGATGATCCCCAACCTCCCTGGCATGCCTCGATCAATATTAGGTCAAAACCACGATCGAACCCTGGGCCCACCCTCAAAATTGTGGGCTATAGCACACCGATTATGCCCAAAAATGCCCCGTTCATGCCATTTCGCTTGAATGGCCACAAAAAATTAAATGGACCATACTGGGATGATTCCCAGCATCCCTAGCATTCCCCAATCGATTTTTGGCCCATAGCACGCCCGGAACCTGGGGCTACCCCAAAACCCGTGGGCGGTAGCACATCGATTTGGCCTGAAAATGCTCCGCTCGAGCCGTTTTGCCCGTTCGTCCACCCAAATGGCCATGAAAAGTTAAACGGACCATACTAGGATGATCTCCACATCCTTGGCATACCTCGGTCAATTTTTGGCCCACAGCACGCCCGGATCTCGGCCCACCCCCTAAACCATGGGCTATAGCACACCGATGTGGGTTGAAAATGCCTCATTCATGTCGTTTCGCCCGTTTGTCCGCCCAAATGGCCATGAAAAATTAAAGGAACGACTCTGGGACAATCCCTAACCTACATGACATGCCCCGGTCGAATTTTGGCCCACAGCACACCCGAACCTCGAGCACACCCCCGAAACTTTGGGCTATAGCTCATCGATTTAACACAAAAATGCCCCGTTAGCGCCGATTCACTTGTTTGTCCACCCAAATTTTGATGAAAAGTTAAACAGACCACACAAGGATGATCCCCAACCTCCTTGGCACACCCCAGTCAATTTTTGACCCACAGCACGCTCGAACCCCATGACCATCCCCGTAATTATGGGCTATAGCACTCCGATTTGGCTCGAAAATGCCCCATTTTGCCAGTTTGTCGACCAAAATGGCCACAAAAAATTAAACAGACCACACTAGGATGATCCCCAACCTCTCTGGCATACCTCAGTCGATTTTCGGCCAATAGCAGGACCGGACCCCGGACCCACCCCCAAAACCATAGGCTTTAGCACACCAATTTGGCCCGAAAATGCCCCGTTCGCGCCGTTTTGCCTGTTTGTCCACCCAAATGGCCACGAAAAATTAAACGGACCATAATGGGATGATCCCCAACCTCCCTAGCATGCCTAATCGATTTTTGACCCATAGAAAGCCCGAACTCCGCGCCCACCCCCAAAACCGTGGGCGATAGCACCCCGATTTGGCCCAAAAATACTCCGTTTGTGCCATTTCACTCGTTTGTCCACCCAAATGGTCACAAAAAATAAAACGGACCATACTGGAATGATTCCAATCTCCCTGGCACACCCCAGATGATTTTCGGCTAACTGCACGCCCGAACCCCGGGCCCACACTTAAAACTTTAGGCTATATGACACTAATTTGGCCCGAAAATGACCAGTTAGAGCTGTTTCACCCGTTTGTCCACCCAAATGGCCACAAAAAGTTAAACGGACCACACTGGGATGATCCCCAACCTCCTTGGCATGCCCCAATCGATTTTTGGACAAGAGCACACCCAGACCCTGGCCCACCCCTTAAACCGTGGGCTATATAGCACATCGATTTAGCTCGAAAATGCCTCGTTCGTGCAGTTTCACCCATTTTTCCACCCAGATGGCCACAAAAAATTAAATGGATCACATAGGGACTATCTGCTACCTCCCCACGCCACGGTCAATTTTGGACCATAGCATGCCCGGACCCCGGCCCACCCCCAAAACCGTGGGCATAGCACATCGATTTAACTCGAAAATATCCCGTTTGCGTAGTTTTGCCTGTTAGTCCACCCAATCGAAATGAAACTTAAATGAACCATACTGAGATGATCCATGACCTCCCTAACCCGCCTCAATCAATTTTTGGCATACAATACGCTCGGACCCTAGCCCACCCCCAAAATCGAGGTCTATGGCATATCTATTTGGCCTAAAAATGCCCCGTTCGAGCAGTTTCACCTATTTTTCCATCTAAATTGCCACGAAAAATTAAATAGACCATACTGGGATGATCCCCAAACTCCAGGCGCGCCCCGATCAATTTTTTGCCCACAACACACCCGGACCTATGGCCCACCCCTAAAATCTTGGGCTATACCACATCGATTAGGCCCGAAAATGCCCCGTTAGCATCATTTCGCCCATTTGTCCACCCAAATGGCCACGAAAATTAAACGAACTACACTAGGATGATCCCAAACCTCCTTGGTATACCCCAATCGATTTACAACCCACAGCACACCTAGAACCCGGGCCCAACCCCAAAACTGTGTGCTATAGCACACCGATTTGGCCTAAAAATGCCCTATTTATGCTATTTCTACCATTTGTCAACCCAAATGGCCACAAAAATTTAAACGGACCACACTGGGATGACCCCGAACCTCCCTAGTACGATTCATTCAATTTTTGGTTTGCAGAATGCCTGGACCCCGGGACAACCCTAAAACCGTGGGCTATAGCACACCGGTTTGGCTCGAAAATACCTCGTTTGCTTCGTTTTGCCCGTTTGTCCACCCTAATGGCCACAAAAAATTAAATGGACCACACTGGCATGATCCCCAACTTTGCTGGCATGCCCCAATTGATTATCGGCCTGCAGCACACCCTAACCCTGAGCCCACCCCCAAAGTCGTGTGCTATAGCACACCGATTTGGCCCAAAAATGCCTTGTAGCGCTGTTTCGCCCGTTTGTCCATCCAAATGGCCACGAAAAATTTAAAAAACCGTACTGGGATGATCCCAACTTCCCTGGCATGCCCCAATTAATTTTTGACCCACAACACGCCCAGTCCCTAAACCTACCCAGAAATCGTGGGCTATAGCACACCGATTTGGCCTGAAAATGCCCTATTCATGCTGTTTTGCTCGTTTGTCCACCCAAAAGGCCACAAAAAAATGAAACAGACCACACTGCGATGATTCCCAACCATCCTGGCACTTCCCGATCAATTTTTGGCCCACAGCACGCCCGAAACCTGAACCCACCTAGAAACCGTGGGCTATAGCACACCGATTTAGCCCGACAATGCCCCATTCACGCTGTTTCACTCGTTTGTCCATCCAAATGGCCAAAAAAAACTAAACAGACCACATTTGGCCCTCCATGGCACACCTCGATCAAATTTTAGCCCACAGCACGCCCGGACCCCGGGCACACCTGCAAAATCATGGGCTATAGCACATTGATTTAACCCGAAAATGCCCATTCACGTCGTTTCGCCTATTTATCCACAAAAATGGTTATGAAAAATTAAACGGACCACATGAGGATGATCTGCAACCTCCCTAGCATGCCATGGTTGATTTTTGGCCTACAACATGCCCGGACCCCGGGCCCATCCCCAAAATCGTGGGCTATAACACACCGATTTGGCCCATAAATGCCCCGTTTTACCCGTTTGTCCACCCAAATGACCATGAAAAATTAAATAGACCATACTAGGATGATCCACAACCTCCTTGGTACTCCCTGATTAATTTTCGACCCACAGTATGCCTGGACCCCGATCCCACCCCCAAAACCATGGGCTGTAGCTCACCGATTTAGTCTGAAAATGCCCTGTTTCCACCATTTCATCCGTTTGTCCACCTAAATAGCCATAAAAAATTAAACATACCATCCTTGTACGTTTCCCAAATTCTCTACCAAGTACCGATCAATTTTCATCCTACAACACGCCCAGACCCTGAGCCCACCCCTGAAACTGTGGGTAATAGCACACTGATTTGGCCTAAAAATGCCCCATTCGCGCTGTTTTGCCCGTTTGTGCAACCAAATGGCCATGAAAAAAATAAACGAACCATAATGGGATGATCCCAACCTCCCTGGCATGCCCCAGTCAAAGTTCAGCCCAGAGCACGCCCATACCCCGAGCTTACCCCCAAAATCGTAGGCTACAACACACCAATTTGTCCTAAAAATGCCTCATTCATTTTGTTTCACCCATTTGTACACCCTAATGGTCACGAAAAATTAAACGAACTACACTGGGATGATCACCAACCTCCCTGGCACTCCCCGATCGATTTTTGGTCCACAGCACGCCCGGAACCCTGGCCCATCCCCTAAACTATGTGCTATAGCACACCAATTTTGCTTGAAAATGCCCTATTCGCATCGTTTTGCCCTTTTGTCCACCTAAATAGCCACAAAAAATTAAACGAACCTCACTGGGATGATCCCCAATCTCCCTGCCACGACCTGGTTGATTTTTGGCTTACAGCACGCCCAGACCTCGGGCCCACCCTCAAAACCATGGTCTTATAGCACAATGATTTGGCCAAAAAATTCCTTGTTTGTGCCGTTTTGCCTGTTTGTCCACCTAAATGGCCATAAAAAATTAAACAGACCATACTGGGATGATCCCCAACCTTCCTGGCATGCCCTGGTGGATTTGGGTCCACAGCATGCTTGAACCCTGGGCCATCCCTAAAATCATGGGCTATAGCAAACCGATTATGCTAAAAAATGCCCTGTTCGCACCGTTTCGCCAAATTGTCCACCTGAATGGGCACAAAAAATTAAATAGACCATATTGGGATTATTTCCATCATCCCTAGCATGCTTCGGTCAATTTTTTGCCCACAGCATACCCATACCCCGAGAAAACCCCAGAAATCGTGGGCGATAGCACACTGATTTGGCTCGAAAATGCCCTGTTTGAGCTGTCTTGCCCGTTTGTCTATCCAAATGACCATGAAAAGTTAAACGGACCACACTAGGATGATCCCCACCTCTTTGGCATGCCTCGATAAATTTTTGGCCTATAACACACCTGGATCCCGGCCCTCCCTCGAAATCACAGGCTATGGCACATTATGCGGCTCGAAAATGCCTCATTCGTGTTGTTTCGCCTGTTTGTCCACCCAAATAGCCACGAAAAATTAAACGGACCCCACTGGACGATCCCTAACCTCCATGGTATGCCTCGATTGAATTTTGTCCCATAGCACACCTGGACTCCGGGCACACCCCAAAAACTATGGGCTATAACTCATTGATTTGACCCAAAAATTCCCTGTTCGCGCTGATTCGCCCATTTGTCCACCCAAATAGTGATGAAAAGTTAGATAGACCTCACAAGGATGATCCCCAACCTCCCTGGCACGCCCCAGTCGATTTTTGACCAAAAGCACGCCCGAACCCTGGGCCCATCCTCAAAATTATGGGCTATAGCACTTTCATTTGGCCTGAAAATATCCTATTTTGCTCGTTTATCGACTAAAATGGCCACGAAAAATTAAACAGACCACACTGGGATGATCCCTAACCTCTCTTGCATGGCTCGGTTGATTTTTGACCCACACAAGTCCCAGACCCCGGACCCATCCCCAGAATCATGAGCTATAGCACACCAATTTGGCCCTAAAATGCCCCGTTCGCGCCGTTTCGCCCGTTTGTCCATCCAAATGGCCACGAAAAATTAAACGAATCACACCGGAATGATCCCAACCTCTCTAGCATACCTAATCAATTTTCAACCCACAGCAAGCCCAGACTCCGAGCTCACCCCCAGAACCGTGCGCGATAGCACCCCGATTTGGCCTAAAAATGCTCCGTCCACGCTATTTCGCTCGTTTGTCCACCCAAATGGCCATGAAAAATTAAACAAACCATACAACAATGATCCCAACATCGCTGGCATACCCCAAGCAATTTTTGGCCCACAGCACGCCCAAACCTCGGGCTCACCCTTGAAATAGTGGGCTATAGCACATTGATTTGGCCCAAAAATACCCTGTTCGCATTGTTTCGCCCATTTATCCATCTAAATAGCCACGAGAAATTAAATAGACTGCACAGTGATGATCCCCAACCTCCATGGCATGCCCCGGTCAGTTTTTGGCCCACGGCACGCTCGGACCCTGGGCCCACTCCCAAAACCATGGGCTATAGCACACCTATTTGGCTCGAAAATGCCTTGTTTGTGCCGTTTTACCCGTCTATCCACCCAAATGGCCACAAAAAATTAAACAGATCATACTGGGATGATCCCCAACTTCCTTGGTAGGCCACGATCGATTTTTGACCTATAGCATACCCGGAACCCGGGCCCACACCCAAAACCGTGGGCTATAGCTCACCAATTTGGCTTGAAAATACCCCATTCGAGCCGTTTTACCCGTTTATCCACCTAAATGACCACGATAAATTAAATGGACCACACTGGCATACCCCGGTTAATTTTTGGCCTACGGCACGCCCGTACCCCAGGCCCACCCCCAAAACCGTTGTCTATAGCATACCGATTTGGCCCCAAAATACAACGTAAGCACCATTTTGTCCTTTTGTCCACCCAAATGGCCATGAAAATAAAATAGACCACACTGGGATGATCCCCAACCTCCCTGGCATGCCGCGATCAATTTTTGGCCCACAGCACGCTTGGACCTCGGGTCCACACCCAAAATCGTGTGCTATAGTACATCTATTTGACTCAAAAATACCTATTCACGCCGTTTTGCCCATTTGTCCACCCAAATAGTCACCAAAAACTAAACGGACCACACTAGGATGATCCCCAACCTCCCTAACATACCTCGGTTAATTTTTGACCACAACACACCTTAACCCCGAGCTCACTCCCGAATTTGAATGCTATAGCACACTGATTTGGCCCAAAAATACCACGTTTTGCCCGATTGTCCCCTCAAATAGCCACAAAAAATTAAACAAACCACACTGGGATGATGCCCAACCTCTCTGGCACGTCCCAGTTGATTCTCGACCCACAGAAGGCCCAGACCTAGGCCCATCCTTAAAACCGTGGGCTATAGCACATCAATTTGGCCCGAAAATGCCCCGTTCATGTCGTTTCTCTCGTTTGTCCATCTAAATAGCCACAAAAAATTAAACGAACCACACTTGGATGATCCCCAACCTCCATGGGATGCCTCGATCAATTTTAGACCCCCAGTAAGCCCGAACATCGGCCCCACCCCCAAAATCGTAGGCTATAGCACACCGAATCAGGCCGAAAATGTCTCGTTCATGCTATTTTGCTTGTTTTTCCACCCAAATGGCCACGAAAAATTAAACGGAGCACACTGGGATAAACCCCAACCTTCATGACCTCCTCTTTTATTAAGGGTATTTTGGTCCATTCTACGATGTAATAAGGTAGGCTATATATAGTCTCTTATTAGGTTTTTTTTATTTAGTTGTTTAATGATGAATGTATGAAATATTGAAAATCGTCTCTCTTGAGAGTAGACCATCTTAGTGTAGTTCTTAGTTAGGGCTTGGATTATCCATTGTAGTTTAGGGCTTGGAAAAGCCAATATAGTTCTTTGCTTGGAAACGGTGGATCTTGAGTTGAGTTGATTCCCTTGGCCGTCACCGTAAGAACTTGGTGCTTGTTAATGTGATTTGTAGAGGTTTTAGAACTTGATACACTCATTAGTTGCTACATTTCATATTCTCCTTATGTCAAGTTATCTATCTTCTTTATCTTTAAGCTTATGTTTGCTTCCTTGTGTATTTTGTGTCTTGCTTGTTACCGGTGTTTGGGGGTCATTGTGGGTCACTTGTGGACTATTTTGAGCTTGTAGATACCGTGTGGTATCATTTGGTATCAAAGTCATCATTGATTTCATTCCCACGAGATCAATCTTGGGCTTGGTATCTTGAAAAATCACAAAAATAGTGTTGAAAAAACTGAAAAACATTAAAAAAAAAAGTAATTTGTCCCATTTTTGTGTTTGGGCTGAGATTTGAGTCTTGTCTTTCTTGTGTTTTTTGTGTGTTTTGTTGTTGCTAGTGTTAGTCCCTTCTTCACTAACAGTAATAGAGTCTACATCTAAATTTTGAGCTAAATCCAAGTGGTTCTTGAATGTTGGAAGGTTGCTGATATTGTTGTTGAAGTTGGTGGCTGGAAAAATGTTTTGTTGATGTTGTTGATGAAGATTGGTGGCTGGAAAAATGTTTTGTTGATGTTGTTGTTGAAGATTGGTGGCTGGAAAAATGTTTTGTTGATGTTGTTGTTGAAGATTGGAGCTTGAATATGTGTTGTTGATGTTTGGGAGGTCCAACATTAACCTTAGAACTCCAAAATTCAAAGTTGTGTTCGTGGTGTTCTTCAACATCTTCATATCTTGTTGAAGTGAAAGTGGTTTGTTTGATCTAAAATCAAAGAAGAAAGAAGGTGTGGTCTTGTTAGTCTTGAAACACATGCCAAGACTATTATAAAAGAAGAAAGGGGGCTAAAAGACTTTCAAAAGGTCTTATTACCAAAAGAAAGAAAGGGGTCTTCCCAAGACCTACAAAAGAGGAAAAGGGGACAAAGGCTTCAAAAGGTGTTTTGCCAAAAGGGTGAAAGAAAAGTCAAGCCTTTTATTTGAACATTGAAAAGTCTCTATGTCTTGTTGTTTCCCTCCTTAAGCCGAAAATACACTATTCCAATTGAACATTGATCAATACAAATTGAAAACAAGAAAAACATTTTTCAAAACTTTCGACAATTTTCAACAACCAATGAGAGGCTGCCACGTCATCATTGAAAGTGCTTAAGCTCAAAATTTTTTGATTCTTAGTTTCATTTTATTGTTTCATTAGTTTCATGTCTTGATTCTAGAATTAATTAACAACTAGTAATCACCTACTTAGTTATAGATTAATTGTTGAATCCGTTTCTTTCGTGTCTTCATTATTTATGTGTTTTTTCTCGTTTTTAACTCGTAGTAACTTCTTTGTTTCAAGTTCATAAGTAAATTTTGTTTTTGTGTCTTGTGTTTATTAAACAAGAATCCATTTTGGCCACCAAGTAGAATTGACATCCTATTGACTACCGCAGTATAAGCAACTTTCAATATTCGCCGCTTCAATTATGAGAATCACAAAGGTGGGTGATACGAGTGTTGGTGAGGATCTTTTACTACTAATCTTGTTTGTTCATTGTGTAGGTAAAAAGGTGATATAAGGGGAACATGTCTTCGATAGATGGGGATTATTTTGACTACAACATGGGAGGCTATGGTTGTAGTGAGGGATTTTATGGATACGAAGTTGGGGGAGATTGCGGAGGCTATGAAAATAGCCATGATCAAAACTTGGGCAGATTTGAGAGTTACGGTTTTTAGGGACAAAATGAGGTGAATGAAGTGTCTAGTGCTTATGGTGAACTTGGACATGATGTAGGACCTTGTGATGGATCTTATGATGACATTGAGGCATGTGAGGAGTCTTACACTTCTCACTCCGAACCTAGATTTAGTGTTAGGTATAAACCTTTCATTCGCAAAGCATATGAAAGCTATGATGAGAGTACACGTGAGGAGTGTGAAGATTCATATCCTCTACCTTGTAGTACTTCTTATCAAGGTTGATATAGTGTGAGTGTTTATACTAGCTCTAGTGGAGGTTGTCCAATGAGAAGAAAAGGGTATGCATCTCCAAAACCGAGAGGTACTCGTGTGCCTTACAATGTTGATCCGAGAAGGATTGTACACTCCGGAAAGGTGACCATTTATGGGATAACGGGCTACCTCGTTGTGTTAAATGATAGGTACTATGGAAACTACATCCTTCCATCCATGGTTGACTACTTGGGGTTGTTTTGCGAGCCTTTACTTGTTCCATACTTCTTGGATGGGTTTAAGGTTACAAAGAGGGTTAAAGTTGTCCTCTCCCAATTTGAATACCATGAGGAGGTGTGGTGCGATATTCTTCCATTGGCATATGGTCATGTATGCTTAGGTGCCGATTGGTTTGCACAACATAGAGTTCCAAATATGCAAAATTGGCCTAATGTTGTAAGAGACCGGTGGGGAAATTACCTTGTAACATACATGCTTCCCGAGCCGCAAAGAAAAGTGAATACCTACTCCAATCCAAATGCTTATGAGAGACAAAATATGGAGAGAAGTAAGGGTGTGCAAGGTGGTAATCCGAGAGTGAAAAAAGGAGAGGTTGTGTGGAGCGAAGTGAGGGGATTTCCACCAAACCGAGCTAACATTGTTTTTCCTTATATTTCTAAGGACATTTGTGTAGGTACCAACATGGCAAGTTAAGGAGAGCAATGCCGAAGTGAAGTTTCTGCCCAAGCTTGTGGAGGACCTTCACAACACAGCAAAGGAGAGTCGACTCAAGAACTGCAAGGTAAAATAGCTAATTCTTACACTTTTGTGCATGTGAATGATAATTGTGTGATTAGTAGCCTATTGAGTGTGAATAGTAGCTTACTTATTTGTGAGTCTAATGATTCTTTACCTTTTGTTGATGATGTACATGTTGTGAGTGTGGATACACTAGTTGATCCTATTGATGACCAAATTGACTCTTCTTGTGAGATCAATTTATATCCACCTAGTGTTGAAGCCTATATGTTATTTTTGAAAATTGCCCACCACTTGAGTATGTGTGTGATGTGATTAATCAAACTGAAGTGAGTGAAGTATTTTAAAAAGTTGGTCAACAAAAGGGAAGTGAACCCGAGAGCTATTCTTGGGACAATCTTGTGCTTGAAATCGCTTTGAAACTTGATATTGATCTCTTAGAGAGTGAGGAACTTGCTTGTTCCAAATCTGCCCGTGGGTAGGGTCATTCACTTTTTAGGTATAATGTCTTGTTTGAAAATGATATAAACACTCCTAATGAGCCTAGTGGTGAAAAAGATCGTATAGCTCACCTTGGAGGCTATAGCCTATATGTTATCCCAGTATGGTGTGACAACATTCCTCCTAAAGATGGAAATCTCTTCTTGGAAGATGAGAGTACTCTTAAGGGTAAGTAATGTGTAGTCTTGGAAGTTACTCCTTTTACTTTGTGTGACTTTATTGTTGAGACTACTCATGGTGATGATTGGGAAACTAGTAGTGAGTACACGCATGAGGGAACCTTAGTAGAAGTCGACTTGAGTGATACTTTTCTCTACTCTCTATTTTCTTTTGATGATATATATGCTATTGTAGAGAGTATGTCATTTACTTTGGGTGGAGACCACGGGAAAGGGGAGTGTTGTCTAGACCCGTGTCTATGGCCATTCTTCCCGTTTGACCCTGGTGCCAAATATGGAAATGGTGATGTTAGTGCACCTAACTTGTTGCTTGGTCTACATGATAAGCAAAGTGTCACTCTTGGTGAATCCCATAACCAAATCCTTCAGATATCTTTCATTGAGTTTTTAATATTTCATTTAAAGGATCCTTGGTTATATTGCAAATATGTGTAACCTTGGCATGTTGAGATAAATTGTTGTGCTAACCCTAACCCTCATGCCATGAGGAGTTTGTATTTTTTTTCCTCTCTTCGGTTTTGCAAGGTTTGGATTTGAGGTCGAATTCTTTTCAAGAAGGGGAGGATGATACGGGACAAATGGCCATCTTATCTTTTGATGAAATCTTTAGAGGAAAAAATATAGAGGCTCAAGACTTGGTCACCTTGAGGATGCGAGAACATGCATGGAGGAACCGTTTTGAGCATTCCATTAAACAAAACCGTGTGTGGAAGATTGCGTGGGGGCTTATATTTGATGCCAATTCGAGACTACAAGTTTTGAAGTGTGACCCCATGATTTTGGAGCATTGAATAAGCACCCTTTATTAAGGGTATTTTGTGGTGTGCACATGTTAAAGAAATAACCCATGACCTCCCCTTTCATTAAGGGTATTGTGGTCTATTCTACTATGTAATAAGCTAGGCTATATATAGTCTCTTATTAGTTTTTTTTCTCTTTAGTTGTTTAATGATGAATGCATGAAATATTGAAAATCCTATCTCTTGAGAGTGGACCACCTTAGTGTAGTTCTTAGTTAGGGCTTGGATTAGCCATTGTAGTTTAGGGCTTGGAAAAGCCAATATTTTCTTTGCTTGGAAATAGTGGATCTTGAGGTGAGTTGATTCTCTTGGCGGTCACCGTAGGAACTTGGTGCTTGTTAATGTGATTTGTAGAGGTTTTAGAGTTTGATACACTCATTAGTTGCTACATTTCGTATTTTCCTTGTGTCAAGTTATCTATTTTTTTATCATTAAGCTTATGTTTGCTTCCTTGTGTGCTTTGTGTCTTGCTTGTGACCAGTGTTTGGGGGTCTCTCGAGGACTGTTTGAGCTTGTAGATACCGTGTGGTATCACTATAGCACACAGATTTGGCCTGAAATTGGCCCCTTCGCGCCGTTTCACCCTTTTGTCCACCCAAATAGCCACGAAAAATTAAACGAACCATACTGGGAGGATTCTCAACCTCCCTATCATACCCCGAATGATTTTTGACTCACAGCACGCCTGAACCTCGGGCCCACCCTTGAAACCGTAGTCTATAGCACACCGACTTAGCCCGAAAATGCCCCGTTCACACCATTTCGCCAGTTTGTCCACCCAAATGGCAACAAAAAATTACACGAACTATACTTGGACATCCTTAACCTCCCTGGCATGCCTCGGCCAATTATCGTCCCACAGCACACCCGAACCCCAGACCCACCCATGAAACCGTGGGCTATAGCTCATCGATTTCGCCCAAAATTGGCCCGTTCGCGTTGTTTCGCCCGTTTGTCCACCCAAATGGCCATGAAAAATTAAACGGACCATACTAGGACGATCCCCAATCTCCCTGGCATATCCTAATTGATTTTAGACCCACAAAATGCCTGGACCCCGGGTCCACCCCAGAAACAGTGGGCTATAGCACACCGATTTGGCCCAAAAATGCCCCATTCATGCCGTTTCGCTCGTTTATCCACCCAAAAGGCCACAAAAAATGAAACGGACCACACTGGGATAATCCCCAACCTCCCTAGCACTCCCCAATCAACTTTTGACCTACAGCACGCCCGAACCCCGGGCCCACCCCTGTAATCGTGGGATATAGCACACCAATTTATCCCGAAAACACCCCGTTCGTGCCGTTTTGCCCGTTTGTCCACCAAAATGGCCAGAAAAAATTAAACAAACCACACTGGGATAATCCCTAACCTACCTTGCACGCCCCGATGAAATTTTGTCCCACAGCACGCCCGAACCCTGGGCACACCCTTTAAACCGTGGGCTATAGCACACCGATTTGATCCAAAAATGCTCCATTTGTGCCGTTTTGCCCGTTTGTCCACTCAAATGGTCACAAAAACTTAAATAAACCATACTGGGATGATCCCCAACCTCTCCGGCACACCCCGATCTATTTTTGGCCCACAACACGCCCGGATCCTGGGCCCACCCCTGAAATCGAGTGCTATAGCACACCGATTTAGCCCCAAAATGCTCCATTTTGGCCGTTTGTCCACCCAAATGGCCATGAAATATTAAACAGACCACACTGGGATGATTCCCAACCTCCCTGGCACGCCTCAGTCAATTTTTGGCCTACAACAGGCTCAAATACCGAGCCCACCCCTAAAATCACTGTAGCACACTGATTTGGCCTGAAAATGCCCCGTTCGTATTTTTCGCCCATTTGTCCACCTAAATGGCCACGAAAAATTAAACGGACCATACTGGGATGATCCCCAACCTCCCTGACACCCCTCGATCAATTTTTGACCCCCAGCAAGCCCGGACACTGGTCCCATCCCCAAAATTATAGGCTATAACACATCGATTTAACCCAAAAATGCCCCATTTGCACCATTTTGCTCGTTTGTCCACCCAAAAGGACACGAAAAATTAAACGGACCACACTGGAATGATCCCCAACCGCCCTGGCATGCCCCAATCAATTTTTGTCCCACAGCACGATCGGACCCCGGGCGCATCCCCAAAATCGTGGACTATAGTATACCAATTTGGGAAGAAACGTGCATAGGCTGGTACTGATGCAAAAATCCACCTAATATATAGATGACCTGGTCAAAAAATTATATGAGATACTGAATTGTTGAATAAGTTATTCTAAATTTCAGAGTGACATAAAAGCTTGTAATTTTTTTCATCACTCGATTATTATCAAAACGGAGAAGAAAGATACGTCAAGCAAAATAAACTGTCATATGCTTTAAGTTTTCATGAGAAGCTAGAAAACCAATTTGGTCGGAAAATGGGCCGTTCGCGTTGTTTCGCCGGTTTAACCACTCAAACGGCCCCACCGTTTCCGCCGATCCATAGCACGCCTGAGGGCCTCCGATTTATTTTTAGCCCAAAACACGCCCGAACCCCGGGCACACCCAAAAAATTGTGGGCTATAGCACACCAATTTGGCTCGAAAATGGTTCGTTTGGGCCGTATTGCCCGTTTGACCACCCAAACAGCCTCGTTGGCCTCAAAGGACCACACTCCATCGCTCACTAACCTTCCTGGGAGCCCCAAATCGATTTTGCCCCATTTCACGTTCGGGCCCCGGGCACACCAAGAAAACTGTAGGCTATAGCATATCAATTATCTCATTCGCGCTGTTTCGCCCATTTGACCATCCAATAAGCCACACCACCCCAATGGGCCACACTCCCCAACTTCCCAACTTGCATGAGAGCCCCAAGTCGATTTTTGACCCATTTCATGCCCGGGCCCTGGGCACACCTATAAAACCGTGGGCAATAGCACACCAATTTGGCCCAAAAATGGCTCGTTCGCTCTGTTTTGCCCGTTTGACCACCCAAATGGTCCCGCCCACCCTAAAGGTCCACACTCCCCCACTCTCTAACATGCCTTGGAGACCCAGGTCAATTTTTACGCTCGGGCCTCCGGTACACCCAAAAATTCATGGGCTATAGCACACTTATTTAGCTCTAAAATGGCCTGTTCGCGCCATTTTGCCAGTTTGAACAACTTAAATGGGCCCACTACCCCAATGGCCCACCCTCCCTCGCTCCTCAGCCTGCCTAGGAGCCCTAGGTCGATTTTCGACTACTTTCACGCTTGGGCCTCGGGGACCAAGAAAACCGTTGGCTATAACACATCAATTTAGCCCGAAAATATCCCATTCATGCCATTTCACTCATTTGGCCAACCATATGGCCCCCGTACCATAATGACCCACTGGCCCACACTCTTCCGCTCCACAGCCTATTTGGGAGCCCCAGGTCATTTTTGGGCCCATTTTACACCTAATAATTTTGGACCCATGACACCCCCAGACCCTGGACCCACTCTCGAAACTGTGGGCTATAGCACACCGATTTGGCCCAAAAATGCCCTGTTAGCTCTGTTTTTCCCGTTTGACCATAGAAAAGGCCTAGAATAAATAAATGGACCACACTGGGATGATCCCCAACCTCCCTGGCTCACCCCGATCGATTTTCATCCCACAGCACCCCTGAGCCCTTCCCCAAAATCGTGGATTATAGAATATTGATTTGGCCTAAAAATGCCTCGTTCATGCCGTTTCACCCATTTGACCATCAAAATAGCCTCGAATAAATAAACGAACCACATTTGGACTATCCCCACCTCTCTGTCATGCCCCTATCAATTTTTGGCCCACAAAACTCCCGAACCCCAGGGCCACCCCTAAAACCGTGGGCAGTAGCATACCAATTTGGCCCAAAAATGCTCCGTACGTGCTGTTTTGCCAATTTGACCACAAAAATGGCCTCGAATAAATAAACAGACCATACTAGGATGATCCTCAATCTCCCTGGCATGCCCCAGTCAATTTTCAGCCTATGAAACCCTCGAACACCGGACCCACCCTAAAAACTATGGGCTATACCACACAGATTTAGCTTAAAAATGCTCCGTTTGCACTGTTTCGCCGGTTGGACCACCCACATAACCTCGAATAAATAAATAGACCATACTGGAATAATCCCCAACCTCCATGGTATGCCTCGATCGAGTGAATTAATGGGTGAAATGGTGCGAACGGGGCATTTTTGGGCTAAATTGGTGTGCTATAGCCTACGGTTTTGGGGGTGGGCCGGAGGTTCGAGCATTCTGTGGGTCGAAAATCGATCGGGGCATGCCAGGGAGGTTGGGTACTATCCCAGTATGGTCTGTTTAATATTTCGTGGCCATTTGGGTAGATAAATGGGCAAAATGGCACGAACGGGGCATTTTGGGGCCAAATCGGTGTGTTATAGCCCATGATTACGAGGGTGGGAACGGGGTCCGAGTGTGTTGTGGGCTGAAAATTGACTGGGGCGTTGTAGGGAGGTTGAGGATTATCCCAGTTTGGTCCATTTAATTTTTCGTGGCTATTTGGGTGTACAAACTGGTAAAACGGCGCGAATGGGGCATTTTTGGGCCAAATTGGTATGCTAAAGCCCACAGTTTTAGGGGTGGACTCGAGGTTCAAGCGTTCTGTAGGGCAAAAATTAATCGGGGCATGCCCGGGAGGTTGGGGATCTCCCCACTGTGGTATATTTAATTTTTTGTGGCCATTTGGGAGGATAAATGAGTAAAACGCTGCGAATAGGGCATTTTCAGGCTAAATCGGTGTGCTATAGCCCACGATTTCGTGGTGGGCCTGGGGTACGGGCATGCTGTGGGTCAAAAATTGATCAGGGCATGCTAAAGAGGTCGGGGATCATTCCAGTGTGGTCCGTTTAATTTTTTGTTGCCATTTGGGTAGACAAACGGGCGAAACAGTGCGAACAGGGCATTTCAGGCCAAATTGGTATGCCAAAGCCTACGGTTTTGAGGGTGGGCCCAGGGTTCAAGCGTGCAGTGGGTCGAAAATCAACCGGGGCATGCCAGGGAGGTTGGGGATCATCCCAGTGTGATTCATTTAATTTTTCGTGGCCATTTGGGTGGACAAACGGGTGAAACGGCGTGAACAGGTCATTTTTGAGCCAAATTGGTGTGCTATATCCCCTGATTTTGGGGGTGGACCTAGGGTCCGGGCATGCTGTGGGCCAAAAATAGACCAGGACTTGCCAGGGAGGTTGGGAATCGTCCTTGTGTGGTTCGTTTAATTTTTCGTGGCCATTTGGGTGGACAAACGGGTGAATCGGCTCAAATGGGTTTTTCTTAGGCCAAATGAGTGTGCTATAGCCCATGGTTTTGGGGTGGGCTTGGGGTTCAAGCGTGCTGTGGGCTGAAAATCGACCGGGTTATGTCAATGAGGTTGAAGATCGTCCCAATGTAGTTCGTTTAATTTTTCATGGACATTTGGGTGGACAAACGGGCAAAACGGCACAAACAAGGCATTTTCGGGCTGAATTGGTGTGCTATAGCCCTCAATTTTAAGGGTGGGCATGGGTTAGGGTATGTTGTGGGCTAAAATTGATCGGGGCATGCTAGGGAGATGAGGATCGTCCCAGTGTGGTTCGTTAAATTTGTCATGGCTATTTAGATGGACAAACGGGTGAAACGGCGGTAACGGGGCATTTTTGAGCCAAATCTGTGTGTTATAGCCCACGGTTTTAGTGGTGGGCCCAGGGTACGAGCGAGTTGTAGGCCAAAAATCGACCAGGGCATGCCAGAGAGGTTGGGGATCATCCCAATGTGGTCCGTTTAATTTTTTGTGGCTATTTGGGTGGAAAAACAGGTGAGATGGCACGAACGGGGAGTGTACAGGGCTAATCGATGTGCTATAGCCCACGGTTTTGTGGTTGGACATAGAGTCCGGGCATGCCGTGGGCTAAAATTCGACCGGGTCATTCCAGGGAGGTTGGGGATCATTCCAGTGTAGTCATTTTATTTTTTCATGGCTATTTGGGAGGACAAACAGACAAAATAGCGCGAACAGGACGTCTTCAGGCCAAATCGGTGTGCTATAGCCCACGATTTTGGAGGTGTGCCTGGGGTTTGGGCATGCTATGGGCCAAAATTCAATCGAGGCTTGCCATGGGTGTTGGGGATCGTCCCAGTATGGTCCTTTTAATTTCTTGAGGCTATTTGGGTGGATAAACGGGTGAAACAGCACGAATGGGGCATTTTTTGGCCATATCGGTGTGCTACAGCCCACGGTTTTAGGGGTGGGACCGGGGTAGTCCAAGCGTGCTCTGGGGTAAAAATCAACCGGGGCATACCAGGGAGGTGGGATCGTCCCAGTGTGGTTCGTTTAATTTTTTGTGGCCATTTAGGTGAATAAACGGGTGAAACGGTGGGAACGGGGAATTTTCGAGCCAAATTGGTGTGCTATAGCCCACAGTTTCGGGGGTAGGGACAGGGTCCGAGAGTGCTGTGGGCCAAAAAAAAATGACTGGGGCATGCCAGGGAGGTCTAGGATCGTCCTAGTATGGTCCATTTAATTTTTTTGTGGCCATTTGTGTGGGCAAAAGGGTGAAACGGTGCGAACGGGCATTATTGAGCCAAATCGGTGTGCTATAGCCCACGGTTTCAGTGGTGTGCCCAGGGTCCGGGCGTGAAATGGGCTAAAAATTGATCGGGACGTGCCAAGGAGGTTGGGGATCATCCCAGTGTGGTCCGTTTAATTTTTTTTGGTCATTTAGGTGGACAAACGGGTGAAACGGCGTGAACGGGGCATTTTGGGGCCAAATCGGTGTGCTATAGACCACGATTTCGGGGGTGGTCCCAGTGTTCGGGCGTGCTGTGGGTTGAAAAAGAAACGGGGCATGCCAGGGAGGTTAAGGATCATTCCAGTGTTGTCCGTTTAATTTTTCATGGCTATTTAGGTAGACAAACGGGAGAGTGTGCTGTGGGCCCGAAAATGCCTCGTTCGCGCCGTTTCACCTGTTTGTCCAACCAAATGGCCACAAAAAATTAAACGAACCACACAGGGACTATCCCCAACCTCCCAGGCATGTGCCGGTCGACTTTTGGCCCACAGCACACCCGGACCCTGGGCTCACACTCAAAACCATAGACTATAGCAAACTGATTTTGCCCAAAAATGACCCATTCGCACCATTTCACCTATTTGTCCTCCCAAATGGCCTCACAAAATTAAACGAACCCCACTGGAATGATCCCCAACATCGCAGGCATGCTTCGGTCAATTTTTGGCCGACAGCACGTACGGACCCCAAGCCAACCCCTGAAATCATGTGATATAGCAAACCAATTTGGCCCGAAAATGCCCCGTTCGCGATGTTACGCCATTTATCCACCCAAATGGCCACAAAAAATTAAACGAACCACAGTGGGACGATCCCCAACATCCCTGGCACAGATCGATTGATTTTTGACCCACAACATGCCCGAACCCCGTGCCCACCCACAAAACCATTGGCTATAAAACACTGATTTGACTCGATAATGCCCCATTCGCGCCATTTCGCCCGTTTGTCCAGCCAAATGACCACGAAAAATTAAAAGGACCATACTGGGACGATCTCCAACCCCCAGACGTACCCTGGTTAATTTTTGGCCCACAGCACATCCGGACCCTGGGCCAACCCCCAAAACCGTGGGGTATAGCACACCAATTTGACCCAAATATATCCCGTTTGCACCGTTTTGCCAGTTTTTCCACCTAAATGACTATGAAAAATTAAACGGACTACACTGGGACGATCCCCAACCTCCCTGGCATGCTCTGGTTGATTTTTGGTCCATAGCACGCCCATACCCTAGGCCCACCCCAAAAAGCGTGGGCTATAGCAAATCAATTTGGCCCAAAAAAGCTCCGTTCGCACAGTTTTTCCTATTTATCCACCCAAATGGCCATGAAAAATTAAACGGACCATATTGGGATGATCCCCAACCTCCCTGGCATGCTCCAGTCAATTTTTGACCCATAGGACGCCTGGACCCCGGGCCTACCCCTAAAACCATGGGCTATAGCACACCGATTTAGCTAAAAAATGCTCTGTTCGTTCCGTTTTGCCCGTTTGTCTACTCAAAAGGCCACAAAAAATTAAACGGACTATACTAGGATGATCTCCAACCTCCCTGGCATACCCTGGTCGATTTTTGTCCCACAGAAAGCATGGACCCTGGGCCAACCCCCGAAACCATAGGATATAGCACACTGATTTGGCTAGAAAATGCCCCGTTCGAGCCGTTTCACCCGTTTGTCCACCCAAATGGCCACAAAAAATTAAATAGACCACAGTGGGATGATCCCTAACCTACTTGGCATGCCTCGATCGATTTTTGACCAACAACATGCTCAAACCCTGGGCCCACTCCCGAAACTATGGGCTATAGCACA
>NC_061113.1:241264457-241269509 GCF_002878395.1 Capsicum annuum
CATGCTCAAACCCTGGGCCCACTCCCGAAACTATGGGCTATAGCACACCGATTTGATCCAAAAATACCCCATTCGTGTCGTTTCATTCTTTTGCCCACCCAAATGGCCATGACAAAATAAACAGACAACACTGGGACGATCTCCAACCTCACTGGCATGCCCCTGTCGATTTTCGGTCCATAGCACATCCGAACCCCGAGCCCTCCCGTAAAACAGTGGGCTATAGCACACCGATTTGGCCCTAAAATGACCTATTTGTACCATTTCGCTCGTTTGTCCACCCAAATCGCCACGAATAAATAAACGAACCACATTGGGACTATCCCTACCTCCCTGTCATGCCTCTGTCAATTTTCGGCCCACGAAACTCCCAAACCCCAGGCCCACCCTTGAAACTGTGGGCAATAGCATACCGATTTGGCTCGAAAATGCCACGTAAGAGCCGTTTTGCCAATTTGACCACAGAAATGGCCTCCAATAAATAAACGAAACATACTGGGACGATCCTCAATCCCCCTGGCATGCCCTAGTCAATTTTCGGCCCACGACACGCCCGGACCCTGGGTCCACAACTTAAATCGTGGGGTATAACACACCGATTAGGCCCGAAAATGCCCCATTTACGCCGTTTCTCCCGCTTGTCCACCCAAATGGCCACATAAAATTAAACGGACCACACTAAGATGATTCTATTCTCCCTGGCATGCCTAGGTCAATTTTCATCCAACGGCATGACCGAACCCTGGGCCTACCCCCGAAACCACGGGCTATAGCACACCGATTTGGCCCGAAAGTACTCCCGTTCGCACCGTTTTGCCTATTTATCAACCTAAATGGCAAAGAAAAATTAAACGGACTACACTGGGACAATCCCCAACCTCCCTAGCAAGCCCCAGTCAATTTTTGGCCAACAGCACGCCCAGACCCCGAGCCCACCCCCGAAACTGTGGGGTATAGGACATCGATTTGGCTAAAAAATGCCTCGTTCACACCGTTTTGCCCGTTTGCCCACCCAATTGGCCACTAAAAATTAAACGGACCACACTGGGACAATCCCCAACCTCCCTGGCACGCTCCGCTTGATTTTCAACCCACAGTACGCCTGTACCCTAGGCCCACCCCCAAAACTGTAGGCTATAATAGCACACCAATTTGGCCTGAAAATGCCCCGTTCGCGCTATTTTTAACCTGTTTATCCTCTCTAATAGCCACGAGAAATTAAACGGACCACAATGGGATGATCCCCAACCTCCCTAGCACGCACCAATCATTTTTCGGCCCACAGCACGCCTGGACCCCCGGCCCACCCCCGAAACCATGGGCCATAGAACACTGATTTTTCCCGAAAAAGCCCCATTCGTGCCGTTTTTTACATTTGTCCACCCAAATGGCGACAAAAAATTAAACGGACCACACCGAGACTATCCACAACCTCCCTGGTACGCCCCGATCGATTTGGCACGTAAATGCCCCGTTTGTGCCGTTTTGCTTCTTTGTCCACCCAAATGGCCGCGAAAAATTATACAGACCATACTTGGACGATCCCCAATCTCCCTGGCATGCCCCGGTCTATTTTTAGGCTACAACACTCCCAAACCCAGGGTCCACACTCAAAATCGTGGGCTATAACACACTGATTTGTCTAAAAAATGACCCGTTTGTGCTGTTACGCCCGTTTGTCCACCCATATGGCCATGAAAAATAAAATGGACCATTCTGGGACGATCCCCAACCTCCCTAGCAAGTCTTAGTAAATTTTTGGAACACAGCATGCTCGAACCCTGGGCTCATCCCCAAAACTGTGGGCTATAGCACACCGATTTGGATCGAAAATGCCCCGTTCATGCTATTTCGCCCGTTTGTGTACCTAAATGACCACAAAAAATTAAACGGACCACACTGGGATGATCCCCAACTTTTCTGGCACGCCCTGGTCGATTGTCGACCTATAGAATGCACGGACCCCAGGTCAACCCTCGAAATCATAGGATATAGCTCACTAATTTGGCTCGTAAATGCCCCCCGTTCATGCCGTTTCGCTTTTTTGTCTAACCAAATGGCCACGAAAAATTAAACGAACCACACTAGGATGATCCCCAGCCTCCCTGGCATGCCCTGGTCGACTTTTGACCTACAGTACATCTGGACCCCGAGCTCACCCCAAAAATCGTGGGGTATAACACACCGATTTAGCCCAAAAACTTTCCATTCGCACTATTTTGCCTGTTTGTCCACCCAAATAGCCATAGAAAATAAAACGGACCATACTGGAATAATCCCCAACCTCCCTGGCACACCCCGGTCGATTTTTGGCTGACAGCAAACCCAAACCTCGAGGCCATCCCCATAACCATGGGCTATAGCACATCGATTTGGCCCGAAAATGCCCCGTTCATGTCGTTTCACCCGTTTGTCCACCCAAATGGCCACGAAGAATTAAATGGACCATACTAGGACGATCCCCAACCTCCCTAGCTTGCCCCAGTCAATTTTTGGCCCACAACATGACCAAACCCTGGGTTCACCCCTAAAACTGTGGGTTATAGCATACCGATTTGGCCCGAAAATGCCCCGTTTGTACTGTATTGCCTGTTTGTCCACCCAAATGGACACAACAAATTAAACGGACCACATTGGAATGATCCCCAATCTTGATGGCACGCCTCGGTTGATTTTTAGCCCACAGCACGTATGGACCCCGGGCCAAACCCCAAAACAGATGATATAGCACACTGATTTGGCCCAAAAACTCCCCGTTCATGCCGTTTCGCCTGTTTGTCCACTCAAATAGCCACTAAAAATTAAACGAACCACAGTGAGATAATCCCTAAAATCCCTGGCATGCCCCGGTTAATTTTTAATCCACAGCAAGCCCGAACCCCGGGCCCACCCATAAAATCGTGGGCTATAGCACAACGATTTGGATCGAAAGTGACCCGTTCGCGCCGTTTCTCCCGTTTGTCTAGCCAAATGGCAACGAAAAATTAAATGGACCACATGGGATGATATCCAACCTCCTAGGCATGCCCCGGTTAATTTTTGGCCCACAGTACATTCGGACCCCAAGCCCACCCCCGAAACCATGGTCTATGGCATGCTGATTCAGCCCGAAAATGTTCTGTTCGAACCATTTCGCTCATTTATCCACCTAAATAGCGACAAAAAATTAAACGGACCACACTGGGATGATCCCCAACCTCCCTGGAATGCCCCAATCAATTTTCAGCCCAGAGCACGCCCGTACCCCAGGCCCACCCCCAAAAACATGGGCTATAGCATACCGATTTGGTCCAAAAATGCCCCGTTCACACAGTTTTTCCCATTTATCCACCTAAATTTCCTTGAAATATTAAACAGACCATATTGGGATGATCCCTAACCATCCTGGCTCGCCCTGGTCGATTTTTGACATGCAGCACGCCCGAACCCTGGGCCTACCCCCAAAACCATGGGCTATAACACATCGATTTGTCTAGAAAATGCCCCATTCGAGCCATTTTGACTATTTGTCCACCCAAATAGACACAAAAAATTAAACAGACCATACTAGGACAATACCCAATCTCCCTAGAGTGCCCCGATCGATTTTCGGCCCACAGCACGCCCGAACCTGGAGCACACCCCCAAAATCGTGGGCCATAGCACACCGATTTGCCTAAAAATGCCCCGTTTGTGCCGTTTTGCCCGTTTGTCGGCCCAAATGGCCACAAAAAATTAAACGGACTACACTAGGACAATCCCCAACCCTACTGGAACACCCTGATAGATTTTCGGCCCACAGCACACCCGGACCCTGGTACCTTCCCCAAAATCGTGGGCTATAGCACTACGATTAGGCCGAAAGACGCCCCGTTCGCGTCGTTTTGCCTGTTTGTCCACCCAAATGGCCATAAAAAATTAAATAGACCATATTGGGATGATCCCCAACCTCCTTGGTATTACCCAATCAATTTTCGGCCCATAGCATACCCGAAACCTGGATCCACCCCCAAAATCGTGGGCTATAGCACACTGAATTAGCCCGAAAACACCCCATTTGCGCCGTTTTGCCCGTTTGTCCACCCAAATGGCCACAAAAAATAAAACAAACCACACTGGATCTATCCCCAAACCCCCAGCACTACCCAATTGATTTTTTTTCCTACAGCACATATGAACCCCGATCCCACCCACAAAGCCGTGGACTATAGCACACCGATTTGCAAAAAAATGCTCTATTCGCACCGTTTCTCCCATTTGTCCACCCAAATGGCCACAAAAAATTAAACGAACCACACTGGGACGATCCCCAACCTCCCTGGCATGCCCCAATAATTTTTCAGCACACAGCACCCCCGGACACCCGGCATACCCCTGAAACCATAGGCTATAGAAAATCGATTTGGCTCGAAAATGCCTCGATCGCATCGTTTTGCCCGTTTGTCAATCCAAATGGCCACGAAAAATTAAGTGGAACACACTGGGATGATTTCCAACCTCCCTGGCATGCCTCGGTCTTTTTTCAGCCCATAGCACACTTGGACCTCAGGCCCACCTCCAAAATCGTAGGCTATAGCACACCAATTTAGCTCGAAAATGCCCTGTTTGCACTATTTTTCCCGTTTCGCTCATTTGTCTACCCAAATGGCCACGAAAAATTATACAAACCACATTGGGACGATCCACAACCTCCCTGGCATGCCTCGGTCAATTTTCGACCCACAGCACACTCGGACCTTTTGTCCACACCCAAAATCGTGGGCTATAGCACACCAATTTGTCCCAAATATGCCCCGTTCGCACCGTAACACCTGTTTGTCCACCCAAATGGCCACAAAAAATTAAACGGACCAGATTGGGACAATCCCCAACCTCCCTGGGCTATAGCACACTATTTAACTCGAAAGTGCCCCGTTAACACTGTTTTGCCCATTTGTCCACCTAATTGGCCACAGAAAATTAAATAGACCACACTGGGATGATCTCCAACCCCCCAGGCATGCCACGGTTAATTTTTGTCTTACAGCAGATCTGGACCCCGAGCCCACCCCCAAAAGCGTGGGCTATAGCACA
>NC_061113.1:241272509-241280815 GCF_002878395.1 Capsicum annuum
ACGAGGTATTTTTAGGCTAAATCAGTGTGCTATAGCCCACAATTTTGTGGGTGGGCTCGGGGTCTGGGCTTGCTTTGGGCGAAAAATCAGTTGGGGTGTGCCCAGAGGTTTGGGATCATCCCAGTGTGGTTTGTTTTTTTTGTGGCCATTTGGGTGAACAAATGGGCGAATCGGCGCAAACGGGGCATTTTTGAGCCAAATCGGTGTGCTTTATCCCATGGTTTTGTGGGTGGCCCCAGGGTCCGGGCATGGGGATGGGCCAACGGTCTGAGCGTGTTGTGCACCAAAAATCGATCGGGGCGTGCCAAGGAGGTTTTAGATCATCCCAGTATGGTTCGTTTAATTTTTTTGCTGCTATTAGGGTGGACAAATGGTTCAAACGACGCGAATGAGGCATTTTAAGGAAAAATTGAGGTGCTATAGCCCACGAGTTCGGGGGATGACTCGGAGTCTGGGCGTGCTGTGGGCTAAAAATCAATCAGGGCATGCCAGGAAGGTTGGGGATCGACCCAGTGAGGTCTGTTTAATTTTTCGTGGACATTTGGGAGGACAAACGGGCGAAACAGCACGAACGGGGCATTTTCGGGCCAAATTGGTATGCTATAGACCACAGTTTTGGGGATGGGCCCAAGGTCCGAGCATGCTGTGGGCAAAAAATCAATGAGGGCATGCTAGGGAGGTTGGGGATCATCCCAGTATGGTCCGTTTAATTTTTCGTAGCCATTTGGGTTGACAAAAGGGCGTAACGGCATGTACGGGGTATTTTCAGGCCAAATTGGTGTGCTATAGCCCACAGTTTTGTGGATGGGCCCAGGGTTCGAGTGTGCTGTGGGCTAAAAATCGACTAGGGCATGCTAGGGAGGATGGGGATCATCCCAGTATGGTTCGTTTAGTTTTTCGCAGCCATTTGGGTGGACAAAAGGGTGTAACGGAGCGAATGGGGCTTTTTTGGGACAAATCGGTGTGCTATAGCCCACGGTTTTGAGTGTGGACCCAGGGTCCGGGAGTGGTGTGGGCTGAAAATCGACTAAGGCATGTCAGGAAGGTTGGGAATCATCCCAGTGTGGTTCGTTTAATTTTTTACAGCCATTTGGGTGGATAAAGAGGCAAAACGGAGTGAACGAGGCATTTTGGAGCCAAATCGATCGGGGCATGCCATGGAGGTTGTGGATTGTCCCAGTGTGGTCCATTTAATTTTTCGTGGACATTTGGGTAGACAAACAGGCAAAACGGTGCGAATGGGATATTTTTGGGCCAAATCTATGTTCTATAGCCCACAGTTTCGGGGGTGTACTCCGAGTACAAGCGTGTTGTGGATCAAAAATTGATCGGTGCGTGCCAGGCAAGTTGGGAATCATTCCATTGTGGTCCATTTATTTTCTCAGGGCCATTTGGGAGGACAAACGAGCAAAACAGCGTGAACGGGGCATTTTTAGGCCAAATTGGTACGCTATTATAGCCCACGATTTTGGGGGTAGGCTCGGGGTCTGGGTGTGTTGTGGGCCAAAAAATTGACCTTGGCGTGCCAGGGAGATTGGAGATCATCCCAGTGTGGTCCGTTTAATTTTTTGTGGCCATTTGGGTGGACAAACGGGAGAAATAATATAAATGAGGCATTTTTTAGACAAATCGGTATGCTATAGCCCACAGTTTTAGGGGTGGGATTGGGGTCTGGGAGTGCAGTGGGCCAAAAATCGACCAGGTCAGGGAGGTTGGGGATCGTCCTAGTGTGGTCTGTTTAATTTTTCGTTGCCATTTAGGTAGAAAAATGGGCAAAACGGTGTGAACGGTACATTTTCGAGCCAAATCAGTGTGCTATAGCCCACGATTTTGGGGGTGGGCTCGAGGTCCGATCGTGTTGTAGGCCAAAAATCAACCTAGGCATGCCAAGGAGGTTAGGGATCATCTTAGTGTGGTTCGTTTAATTTTATGTGGCCATTTCGGTGGCCAAATAGGAGAAACAGTGCAAACGGGGCATTTTTGGGCCAAATTGGTGTGATATAGCCCATAGTTTTGAGTGTGGACCTAGGGTCAGGGCGTGCTGTGGTCTGAAAATCGATTGGGGCATGCCAGGGAAGATGGATATCATCCTAGTATAGTTCGTTTAATTTTTTTCGGCCATTTGGGTGGACAAATAGGCAAAATCGCATGAACGTGACATTTTTTAGCTTAATTGATGTGCTATAGGCAAATCGATGAACGTGACATTCGGGCATGCTGTGTGCTGAAAATTGGTTGGGGTGTGCCAGGGAGGTTTTGGATCATCCCAATGTGGTCCGTTTAATTTTTCATGGCCATTTGGGTGCACAAATGGGAGAAACAGTATGAACTGGGTCTGGGCCAAATCGGTGTGCTATAGCCCACAATTTTGGGGGTAAGCCCGGGGTCTGGGCATGCTGTGGGCCAAAAATTAACCGGGGCATGCTAAGGAAGTTAGGGATCATCCCAATATGGTCTGTTTAATTTTTCGTGTCCATTTGGGTGGAGAAACGGGAAAAACAGTGCAAACGGGGCATTTTAAGCCAAATCGGTGTGCTATAGACCATAGTTTTAGGGGTGGGCCCGGGTCCAGGGGTGTTGTCGCCTAAAATTTGACCGGAGCATTCCAGGGAGGTTGGGGATCATCCCACTGTGGTCTGTTTATTTTTTGTGGCCATTTAACTGGCCATTTAGGAAGACAAAAGTGCAAAACAGTGCGAACGGGACATTTTTGGGCTAAATAGATGTGCTATAACCCACGGTTTTGGGGGTGGGCCTGGATTCTGAATGTTCTGTGGGCTGAAAATCAACCGAGGCATAACAGGGAGGTTGGAGATCGTCCCAGTATGGTCCCTTTATTATTTCGTGGCCGTTTGGGTGAGCAAACGGGCGAAACGGCGCGAACAGTACATTTTTGGGCCAAATCGGTATGCTATAGCCCACAGTTTCGACTCGAGGCATTCCAGGAAGGTTGAGGATTATCCCACTGTGGTCTGTTTAATTTTTCATGGCCATTTGGGTGGAAAATAGGTGAAACAGCGCGAATGGGGCATTTTTGGGCCAAATCAGTGTGCTATACCCATGGTTTCGGGGGTTGGCCTAGGGTCCGTGCGTAGTATGGGCCAAAAATTGACTGGAGCATTCCAAGAAGGTTGGGGACCGTCCCAGTATGTTCCGTTTAATTTTTCATGGCTTTTTAGGTGGACAAACGGGCGAAATGGCGCAAACGGGGAACTTTCTAGCCAAATCGGTGTGCTATAGACTACATTTTTGGGGGTGGGCTCGGGTTCAGGCATGCTGTGGGTCGAAAATCGATCGGGGCACGCCAAGGAGGTTGGGGATTATCCCAATGTGGTTCGTTTAATTTTTCATGGCCATTTGGATGGACAAAGGGGGAAAATTATGCGAATGGGGCATTTTTGGGCTAAATTGGTGTGCTATAACCCACAGTTTTAGGGGTGGGCCTGGGGTTCGGGTCTGCTATAGGCTAAAAATAGATCAGGGCATGCTAGGAGAGTTAAGGATCATCCCAGTGTGGTCTGTTTAATTTTTTGTGGCCATTTAGGCGGACAAACTGGCGAAGCAGTGCGAACAGGTCATTTTTAGGTCAAATCGGTGTGCTATAGCCCACGGTTTTGGGGTGGGCTCGGGGTCCAAATGTGCTGTAAGGTAAAATTTAACCGGGGCATGCCTGGGGGGTTTGATATCGTCCCAGTGTGGTCCATTTAATTTTCCATGGCCATTTGGGTGGACAAACGGGCAAAATAGTGCAAACGGGGAATTTTTGGGTTAAATCGGTGTGCTATAGCCCACGGTTTTTGGAGTGGGCTTAGGTTCGCGGCGTGTTGTAGGCCAAAAATCGACCGGGTCGTACCAGGGAGGTTGGGGATTGTCCCAATTTGGTCTGTTTAATTTTTTATGGCCATTTGGGTGGAGAAACGGGTGTTACAGTGCGAACGAGTCATTTTTGGGACAAATTGGTGTGCTATAACCCACGGTTTCGGGTGTGGTCCCAAGGTCCGGCTGTGATGTGGGACGAAAATCGAACGAGGCATGCCAGGGAGGTTGCGGATCGTCCCAATAAGGTCCGTATATTTTTTTGTGGCCATTTGGGTAGACAAACGGGCGAAATGGGCAAAACAGTACAAACAGGGCATTTTCGAGCTAAATTGGTGTGCTATAGCCTACGATTTTAGAAGTGGGCTCGAGGTCCAAGTGTGCTATGTGCCAAAAATTGACCGAGGCATGCCATGGAAGTTAGGATCATCCCAGTGTGGTCCGTTTAATTTTTCGTGGCCATTTGGCTTGACAAACGGGCAAAACGGTGCGATCGAGGCATTTTTGGGTAAAATCGGTGTTCTATAGCCTATGGTTTTAGGGGTGTGCCGGGTGTCTGGGCGTGCTATGTGCCAAAAAATTATTGGGGCGTGCCAGGGAGGTTGGGTAACATCCCAATGTCGTTCGTTTAATTTTTCGTGGCCATTTGGGAGGACAAACGGGAGAAACAATGTGAAAAGGACATTTTCTGGCAAAATTGGTGTGCTACAGCCCACGGCTTTGTGGGTGGGATCGGGGTTCATATGTTCTGTGGGAAGAAAATCAACTGGGTCGTGCTGGGGGTTTGGGGATCGATCCAGTGTGGTTAGTTTAATTTTTAGTGGTCATTTGGGTGGACAAATAGGCAAAATAGCGCAAATGGGGTGTTTTCGGGCTAATTCAGTGTGCTATAGCCCACGATTTTGGGGGTGGACCCGGGTTTCGCGTATGCTGTAGGCCAAAAATTTATCGGGTAATGCCAGGGAGGTTGGGATCATCCCAATATGGTCTGTTTAATTTTTTGCGGCCATTCGGGTGAATAAACATGCAAAACGATGCAAATAGGGCATCTTTGGGCCAAATCGAAGTGATATAGCATTCGGTTTTGGGGAAGGTCCCAGGGTCCGCGCGTGCTGTGGGCTGAAAATCTATCAGGGTGTTCCAACAGGGTTGAGGATTGTCCTAATCTAGACCGTTTAATTTTTTGTGGCTATTTGGATGGACAAACGGGCAAAACAGTACAAACGGGGCATTTTTAGGCAAATCGGTGTGCTATAGCCCATGGTTTTAGGGTTGTGCTCGAGGTTCGGGCGTGCTGTGGCTCGAAAATCGATTGGGGCATGCCCGGGAGGTTGGGTATTGTCCCAGTATGTTCCATTTAATTTTGTATGGCCATTTGGGTGGACAAATAGTCAAAATAGCTCGAATGGGGCATTTTCTAGATAAATCGGTGTGCTATAGCCCACAATTTTGGGGGTAGGCTCGGGGTTCGAGCGTGTTATGGGTCAAAAATCGACCAGGGCGAGCTAGGAAGGTTAGGGATCATCCCAATTTGGTTTTTTTAATATTTCATGGAAATTTGGATGGATAAATGGGAAAAACTGTGTGAACGGGGCATTTTTGGGCCAAATCGGTATGCTATAGCCCACGGTTTTGGGGGTGTGCTTGGGGTACGGGCGTGATCTGGGCCAAAAATCGATCAGGGTGTTCCAGGGAGGTTGGGGATCATCCCAGTGTGGTCCGTTTAATTTTTTGTCGCCATTTAGATGGACAAATGGGTGAAATGGTTCGAACTGAACATTTTTGGGCTGAATCAGCGTGCCATAGACCACGATTTTGGGGGTGGGCCCGGGGTTCAGATGTACTGTGGGTTAAAAATTAATCGGAGCATGCCTGGGGGGTGGAGATTGTCCCAGTGTGGTCCGTTTAATTTTTCGTTGCCATTTGGCTTGACAAACGGGCGAAATGGTGCGAACGGGTCACTTCCGATCCAAATCAACTAGGGCATGCCAGGGATTTTAGGGATCATCTCACTGTGGTTCGTTTAATTTTTAGTGGCTATTTGAGTGGACAAACAGGCAAAACGGCATGAACGGGGTATTTTTGGGCCAAATCGGTGTGCTATATCATCGATTTCGGGGGTTGGCCCGGGGTATATACGTGCTATGGGCCAAAAATCGATTGAGGCATGCCAACGAGGTTGGGGATTATTCCAATGTGGTTTGTTTAATTTTTTGTGGCCATTTGGGTGGACAAACAGGCGAAACTGTGTGAACGAGGCATTTTTGGGCCTAATCGGTGTGCTATATCCTACGATTTTAGGGGTTACCCCAGGGTCTGGACGTGTTATGGGCCAAAAATTAACTGGGGCGTGCCAGGGAGGTTGGGGATCATCCCAGTGTGGTCCGTTTAATTCTTCATGGCCATTTGGGTGGACAAACGAGTGAAACGACACGGACAGGGCATTTTTGGGCCAAATCGGTGTGCTATAACCCACGATTTTGGGGATGTCCCTGAGGTTTGGGTTTGCTGTATGCCTATAATCGACCGGGGCATGCCAGGTAGGTTGGGAATTATCCCAGTGTGGTCTATTTTATTTTTTATGGCTATTTGGGTGGACAAACGGGCGAAATGGTGCAAATGTGAAGTTTTTGGGTCAAATCGGTGTGCTATACCCCACGGTTTTTGGGGTGGGCTCGGGGTACAGATGTACTGTAGGTCGACTAGGGCATGCCAGGGAGGCTGGGGATCATCCAAGTGTGGTCCGTTTAATTTTTCGTGGCCATTTGGTTGGATAAACGGGCGAAACAGCATGAACGGGGTGCATTTGCGGGCCAAATCAGTGAGCTGTATCCGATGGTTTCGGGGGCTGTCCCGGGATCCATGCATTCCTTGGGACGATAATCGACCAGGGCGTGCCAGGGAGGTTACAGTTCATCCCAGTGTGGTCCGTTTAATTTTTCGTAGCCATTTAGGTAAACAAACAGGCAAAACTGCATGAATTGGGCATTTTCGAGCCAAATTGGTGTGCTATAGCCCAAAGTTTTTGGGATGAGCCCAGGGTTCGAGCGTACTGTGTTCCAAAAATTGACTAAGACTTACTAGGGAGGTTGGGGATCATCCCAGTATGGTTCGTTTAATTTTTCATGGTCATTTGAGTGGACAAACGGGCGTAACAGCACGAACGGGTCTTTTTTGGGACAAATCGGTGTGCTATAGCCTATGGTTTCGAGTGTGGACCTAGGGTTCGAGAGTGTTGTGGGCTGAAAATCGACTGGGGCATGCCAGGGAGATGGGGATCATCCAAGTATGGTCTGTTTAATTTCTCGCGGCCATTTGGGTGGACAAAGAAAAAAAATGGCGCGAACGGGGCTTTTTTGGGAAAAATCGGTGTTTTGTAGCCCATGGTTTTGGGGGTGTGCCGGGGGTCCAGGCGTGCTATGGGCCAAAAAACGATCGGTGCGGGCCAGGGAGGTTGAGGATCATCCCATTATGATCCGTTTAATTTCACGTGGCCATTAAGGAGGACAAACAGGCAAAATAGAGCGAACGGGGTATTTTCAGGCCAAATCGGTGTGCTATTATACCCCACAATTTTGGGGGTAGGCTCGGGGTATGGGCATGCTGTGGGTTGAAAATCGGTGCGTGCCAGGGAGGTTGGGAATCATTCCATTGTGGTCCGTTTAATTTCTCAGAGCCATTTGGGGGTGGGCTTGGGGTACGGGCGTGCTCTAGGCCAAAAATTGATCGGGACATTCCAGAGAGGTTGGGGATCGTTCCAGTGTGGTCCGTTTAATTTTTTTTGTCGCCATTTAGGTTGACAAATGGGCGAAATGGTTTGAACTGAATATTTTTAAGCTGAATCAGCATACCATAGACCACGATTTTGGGGGTGGGCCCAAGGTCCGGATGTACTGTGGGCCAAAAGTTAACCGGGGTATGCCTGGGGGGTTGGAGATCATCCCAATGTGGTCCGTTTAATTTTTTGTTGCCATTTGGCAAGGCAAATGGGCGAAACAGTGCGAACGGGTCACTTCTGGTCCAAATCGTTATGATAGCCCACAGTTTTATGGGTAGGCCCAGGGTCCGGGCTTGCTGTGGGTTAAAAATCGACCGGGGCATGCTAGGGATTTTAGGGATCATCCACAGTGGTTCGTTTAATTTTTAGTGGCTATTTGAGTGGACAAATAGGCAAAACAGCGTGAATGGGGTGTTTTTGGGCCAAATCGGGGTGTTATATGATCTGTTTCGGGGGTTGGCCTTGGGTCCATACGTGCTATGGGCCAAAAATCGACCGAGGCGTGCCAGCGAGGTTGGGGATCATTCCAATGTGGTTCATTTAATTTTGCGTGGCCATTTGGGTAGACAAACAGGCGAAACAGTGTGAACGGGGCATTTTTAGGCCAAATCAGTGTGCTATAGCCCACGATTTTAGGGGTCACCTCAGTGATAACGCTCAATCTACAGCTCTCGTGGGAGTGTAAAGCGGTCGTTAGCAAATATAGAACCCA
>NC_061113.1:241283815-241292376 GCF_002878395.1 Capsicum annuum
CACCCAAATGGCCATGAAAAATTAAACGGACCACATTGGGATGATCCAAAACCTCCCTGGCACACCCCAGCCAATTTTCAGCACACAGCACGCCCGAATGTCACGTTCATCGATTTGCCTATAGCACATCAATTAAGCTAAAAAATGTCGCGTTCATGCCATTTTGCCTATTTGTCCACCCAAATGGCCGGAAAAAATTAAACGAACTATACTAGGATGATATCCAACTTCCCTGGCATGCCCCAATCGATTTTCAGACCACAGCACGCCCTGACCCTGGGTCCACACTCAAAACTATGGGCTATATCACACCAATTTGGCCCAAAAATGCCCCGTTTGCACTGTTTCTCCTATTTGGCCACCGAAATGGCCACATAAAATTAAACAGACCACACTAAGATGATCTTTAACCTCCTTGGCATGCCTAGGTTGATTTTTCGCCTACAACACGATCGGACCTCGAGCCTACCCCCAAAATCGTGGGCTATAGCACACTGATTTGGCTCGAAAATGTCCCGTTCACACCGTTTCGCCCATTTTTCTACCTAAATGGCAACGAAAAATTAAACAGACCACACTAGGACGATCCCCAACCTCCCTGACCTGGTCGATTTTTGGCCCACTGCACTCCCATACCCCGATCCCACCCCTAAAACTGTGGGCTATAGCATACCGATTTGGCTCAAAAATGCCTCATTTGTATTATTTCTCCCGTTTGTCCACCCAAATGGCCACAAAAAATTAAACAGACCACACTGGGATGATCTCCAATCTCCCTGGCACGCCAAGGTCGATTTTTTGGCCCACAGCACACCCAGACCCCGAGCCTACCCCCAAAATCGTGGGCTATAATAGCACACCAATTTGGCCTAAAAATGCCCCGTTCACGCTGTTTTGCTCGTTTGTCCTCCCAAATGGCCCTGAGAAAATAAATGGACCACAATGGAATGATTCCCAACCTGCCTGGCACGCACCGATCAATTTTCGATCCACAACACGCTTGTACTCCAAGTACACCCCCGAAACTGTGGGATATAGAACATGGATTTGGCCCAAAAATATCCCATTCGCACCGTTTTGCCTGTTTGTCCACCCAAATGTCCACGAAAAATTAAATGAACCACACTGGGACAATCCACAACCTCCATGGCATGCCCCGATCGATTTGGCTCCAAAATGCCTCGTTCACTCCGTTTTGCCTCTTTATCCACCCAAATGGCTGTAAAAAATTAAACGAACCACACTGGGATGATTCCCAACCTTCCTGACATTTCTTAGTCAATTTTTAGCCCACACCACTCCCGGACCCTGGGTCCACACTCGAAACCGTGGGCTATAGCACACCGATTTGTCCCAAAAAAGCCCCGTTCGCTCCGTTACACCCTTTTGTCCACCCAAATGGCTGCGAAAAACTAAATGAACCATACTGGGATGATCCCCATCCTCCCTAACATGCCCTAGTCGATTTTTAGCCCACAGCACGCTCGAACCCTGGGCCCATCCACAAAACTGTGGGCTATAGCACATCAATTTGGCCTGGAAATACCCCGTACATGCCGTTACGCCCTTTTGTCCACCCAAATGGCTACGAAAAATTAAACGGACCATACTGGGATGATCCCCAACCTCCCTAGCATGCCCTCATTGATTTTTTGCCCACAGCATGCTCGGACCTTGGGCCCATCCCCAAAACTGTGGTCTATAGCATACCAATTTGGCCCGAAAATGCCCCGTTTGTGCTGTTTCGCCCGTTTGTCCTCCCAAATGTCCA
This sequence comes from Capsicum annuum, assembly GCF_002878395.1. Classification (NCBI taxonomy): domain Eukaryota; kingdom Viridiplantae; phylum Streptophyta; class Magnoliopsida; order Solanales; family Solanaceae; genus Capsicum; species Capsicum annuum. The sequence goes on from NC_061113.1 coordinate 241,285,587, forward strand.
TGAAAAATTAAACAGACCTCACTGGGTCGATCCCCAACCTTCCTAGCATGCCCTGATTGAATTTTAGCCCACAGCACGCCCAGACTCCGAGTCCACCCCCGAACTCGTGGGCTATAGCACCTCAATTTTTCCTTAAAATGCCTCATTCGCGTCGTTTGAACCATTTGTCCACCCTAATAGCAGTAAAAAAATTAAATGAACCATACTGGGATGATCTCAAACCTCCCTGGCACGCCCCGGTCAATTTTTGGTGCACAACACGCTCAGACCGTTGGCCCATCCCCATGCCCGGACCCTGGGGCCACCCACAAAACCATGGGATAAAGCACACCGATTTGGCTCAAAAATGCCCCATTTGCACCGATTCGCCCGTTTGTTCACCCAAATGGCCACAAAAAAAACAAACCACACTGGGATGATCCCAAACCTCTGGGCACGCCCCAACTGATTTTTCGCCCACAGCAAGCCCAGACCCCGATCCCACCCCCAAAATTGTGGGCTATAGCACACTGATTTAGCCTAAAAATACCTCGTTCGCGCCGTTTCGCCCGTGTGTCCACCCAAATGGCCACAAAAAATTAAATGGACCATACTGGGATGATCCCCAACATCCCTGGCTTGCCCCGGTCAATTTTTGGCCCACAAAATGCCCGAACCCCGGGACCTTTCCCAAAACTGTGGGCTATAGCACACCCATTTTATCCAAAAATGCCTCGTTCATATTGTTTTGCTTGTTTCTCTACCCAAATGGACATAAAAAATTGAACGGACCACGCTAGGATGATCCGAACCTCCCTGGCATACCTCGATCGATTTTTGGCCCATAGCACGCCCGAATACTGGGGCCACCCCCAAAACCATTGGCTATAGCACACCGATTTGGTCCAAAAATATCCAGTTTGCTCAGTTTCGCCCATTTGTCCACCCAAATGGCCACGAAAAATTAAATGGACCACACTGGGATGATCCCAACCCTCTGTGGCACGGGCCCGATTAATTTTTCGATAACCTCATGCTTGGACCCTCGACCCACCCCCGAAATCGTAGGCTATAGCACACCGATTTGGCCTAAAAATACTCCGTTCGCATTGTTTTGCCCGTTTGTCCTCCCAAATGGCCAAGAAAAATTAAACGGACTACACTGGGATAATCCCCAAACTCCTTCGCATGACCTGATCAATTTTCGTCCTACATCACGCCCGGACCCCAGGCCTACCCCAAAACCGTGGCTTATAACACACCAATTTGGCCCGAAAATGCCCTGTTCGTGTCGTTTTGCCCAGTTGTCCATACAAATGGCAACGAAAAATTAAATAGACCATACTGGGATGATCCGTAACCTTACTAGCATGCCCCGATCAATTTTTAGCCCACAGCACAACTGGATCTCAGACTCCCCCCCGAAACCGTGGGCTTTAGGACACCGATTTGGCCAAAAAATGCCGCATTCGCGCTATTTTGACTGTTTGTCCTCCTAAATGGCCAATAAAAATTAAACAGACCATATTTCCCTGGCTCGCCCCGATCGATTTTTGGCCCACAAAACACCTGGACTCCGGGTCCACTCCCAAAACCGTGGGCTATATCATACCGATTACGCCCAAAAATGCCCCATTTGAACCATTTCGCCCGTTCATTCACCCAAATGGCAACAAAAAATTAAATGGACCACTTTGGGATGATCCCCAATCTCCCTGGAACGCCCCGGTCAATTTTTAGCCCACATCACGCTTGGACATTGGGGCCTCCCCTAAAACCCTAGGTTATAACACATCGATTTGGCTTGAAAATGCCCCATTCGAGCTGTTTCGCCCATTTGTCCTCCCAAATGGCGACAAAAAATTAAACAGACCACCCTGGGATGATCCCCAACCTCCGTGGCATGCCCCGATCGATTTTTAGCCAACAGCACGCCCGATCGATTTTTCCACCCAAATAGCCACAAAAATTAAATGAACCACACTGGGAAGATCCTAAACCTCCCTGACACGCTTCGATCGATTTTGACCCATGCACGCTCGAACATTGGGCCCACCCCTGAAACTGTGGGCTATAGCACATCAATTTGGCCTAGAAATGCCCCATTCGTGCCGATTATCCCATTTGTCCACTTAAATGTCGACAAATAATTAAACGGACCACACTAGGATGATCCCCAACCTCCCTAGCATGCCTCGATTGATTTTGGGTCCATAGCACATTCGGACCTCGAGCCCACCCTCGATTCTATGGGCTATAGCACACCGATTTGGCTAAAAAATCTCTCGTTTGCACTGTTTCACCCGTTTGTCCACCTAAATAGCCATGAAAAATTAAACAGACCACATTGGGATGATCGTCAGCCTCCCTGGCTTGCCTCGATCAATTTTTATCCCACAGCATGCTCAAGCCTCGGCCCCATCCCCAAAAATATAGACTATAGCATACCGATTTGGCCCAAAAATGCCCCGTTCGCACCGTTTTGCTCGTTTGTCCATGCAAATAACCATGAAAAACTTAACGGACCACATTAGGACGATTCCCAACTTCCCTGGCTTGCCCCGATCGATTTTTGGCCAACAGCACGCCTGGACCCCGAGCCCACCCCCAGAATCGTAGGCTATAGCATACCAAATTGGCCCAAAAAATGCCCCATTCGTGCTGTTTCGCCCAGTGTCCACCCAAATGGCCACAAAAAAGTAAACGTACCATACTGGGACGATCCCCAACCTCCCTGGCATGCCCTGATCGAATTATGGCCCACAACATGCCCGGACACTGGGCCCCCCAAAACCGTGGGTTATAGCACATCGATTTGGCCCAAAAATGCCCTGTTTAAATCGTTTCACCCGTTTGTCCACCCAAATGTCCACAAAAAATTAAATAGACCACACTAGGACGATGCTCAACCTCCCTGGCATGCCCTGGTCAATTTTTGACCCACAACACGCCTGGACCCTGGGGCCACCCCTAAAACTATGGATTATAGCACATCGATTTAGCCCAAAAATTCTCCATTCACACTCTTTCGCCTATTTCTCTGCCCAAATAGCCATGAAAAATTAAATGGACCAGACTTGGATGATCCCCAACCTCCCTGGCACGCCCCCTTTAATTTTTAGTCCACAGCACGCCCGTACCCAACACCCACCCCTAAAATCGTGGGCTATAGCACACCGATATGGCTCAAAAATGTTCAGTTCGTGTCGTTTCGCCAGTTTGTTAACCTAAATAGCCACAAAAAATTAAATGGACCATACTTGGATGATTCCTACCTCCCTGGCATACCATGGTCAATTTTTGACTGACAGCACACCCGGACCTCGGGTCTTCTCCCAATACCGTGGGCTATAGCACACCGATTTGGCCTGAAAATTCCCCTTTTATGCCGTTTCGCTCATTTCTCAACCCAAATGGCCACAAAAAATTAAACGGACCATACTACGACGATCGCCAACCTTTCAAACACACCCATCAATTTTTAGCCAATAGCACGCCTGAACTCGAGCCCACCTCTGAAACCGTGGGCTATAACTCTCCAATTTAGCCCGAAAATGCCCCGTTCACATCGTTTCTCCCATTTGTCTACCCAAATGGACATGAAAAGTTAATCGGACCCCAATGGGATGATCCCCAACCCCTCTGGCATGCCCTGGTTAATTTTCGACCGACATCACGCCCGGAACTTGGGTCCACCCCCAAACCGTAGGCTATAGCACATCGATTCGAACAGTAAATGCCCCCGTTTATGTCATTTCGCACATTTGTCCACCTAAATGGCCACGAAAAACTAAATGGACCACACTGGGATTATCCCCAACCTCCTTGGCATGCCCTGGTCGATTTTTAGACCATAGCACACCCGAACCCCGAGCCCAACCCCAAATTCGTGGGCTATAACAAATCGATTTGGCCCGAAAATGCCCCGTTCGAACCGTTTCACCTATTTTTCTACCAAAATAGCCACAAAAAATTAAACGAAACACACTGGGAAGATCCCCAGCCACCCTGGCATGCGCTGATCGATTTTTGGCCAACAACACGCTCGTAAAATGCCCCGTTCACGCTCTTTCACTTGTTTGTCCACTCAAAAAGCCATAAAAAATTACACAAACTACACTGGGATGATCCCAATCCTCCTTGGCACGCCCCGGACCTCCCTGGCATGCCCTGGTTGATTTTTGCCCTACAGCACGCCCGAACCCCGTGCCCACCCCCAAAATTGTAGGCTATAGAATACCAATTTCGCTCGAAAATGCCATGTTCGCGCCGTTTCGTTGTTTTTCCACCCAATTGGCCGCGAAAATTTAACGGACCACACTGGGATGATACCCAACCTCCATGGCATGCCTCGGTTGATTTTTGGCCCACGGTACGCTCGGACCCCGAGCCTACCCCCAAAATTGTCGGTTATAGCACATCAATTTGGCTTGAAAATGCCTCGTTTGTACCATTTTGCCTATTTGTCAGCCCAAATGGCCATGAAAAATTAAACGGACCATACTGGGACGATCCCCAACCTCACTGGCATGCCCTTGTTGATTTTTGGCCTACAGCATGCCCGAAACTTGGGCCCACCCCTGAAACCCCAGGCTATATAGCACACTGATTTTGCCTGAAAATAACCCATTTGTGCTGTTTCGCCTGTTTGTCCACCCAAATGACCACGAAAAATTAAATGGACCATACTGGGATGATCCCCAACCTCCCTGGCATACCCCGGTTGATTTTTAGCCGACAGCACGTTCGAACCCCGGTCCTTATCTCAAAACTATGGGCTATAGCACATCGATTTGGCCTAAAATTGCCCTGTACACGCTGTTTCGCCTGTTTTTCCACCCAAATGGCCACGAAAAATTCAACGGACCATACTAGGAAGATCCCCAACCTCCCTGGCACACCCCCATTGAATTTCGGCCCATAACATTGATGGACCCGAGCCCACCCCCGAAACTGTGGGTTATACCACATTGATTTAGGTCAAAAATGCCCCATTCACGCCATTTCTCCCGACTGTTCACTCAAATGGAAATTAAAAATTAAACATACCATACTAGGATGATCCCCAACTCCCATGGCACACTCCGATCAATTTTTGACCACAGCACTCCCAAACCCTGGTCCACCACAAAAATTATGGGCTATAGCACACTAATTTGGCCCATAAATTCCCCGTTCGTGCTGTTTCCTTTATTTTCCACCCAAATGGAAACGAAAAATTAAATGGACCACACTAGGATGATCCCCAACCTTCGTAGTATGCTTCGGTTAATTTTTTGCCCACAACTTCCCAAAACCTGGGCCCACCCCAAAACCATGGGCTATAGCACATTGATTTGGACCAAAATTGCCCTGTACACGCTGTTTCGCCTGTTTTTCCACCCAAATGGCCACAAAAAATTCAACGGACCATACTGGGACGATCCCCAACCTTCCTGGCACACCCCTGCTGAATTTTGGCCCACAACATGGCTGGACCCGGGCCCACCCCCGAAACCATGGGTTATAGCACATTGATTTAGGTCAAAAATGCCCCATTCACGCCGTTTCTCCTGACTGTTCACCCAAATGGCAACAAAAAGTTAAACATACCATACTAGGATGATCCCTAACTCCCATGGCACGCCCCGATCAATTTTTGACCACAGCACTCCCGAACCCTAGCCCACCACAAAAACTATGGGCTATAGCACACTAATTTGGCCCGTAAATTCCCCGTTCATGCTGTTTCCCTTATTTTCCACCCAAATGGACACGAAAAATTAAACGAACCACACTAGGACGATCCCCAACCTCCCTGGTATGCTTCAGTTAATTTTTTACCCACAACTTCCCAAAACCTGGGCCCACCCCAAAACTATGGGCTATAGCACACCGATTTTTCTAGAAAATACCCCAATCGCACCATTTCACCCGTTTGTCCACCCAAATGGCCACAAAAAACTAAACGGACCACACTGAGATGATCCCCAACATCCCTGGCATACCTCGATCAATTTTTGGCCCACAGCACGTAGGAACCCGGGCCTACACCCAAAACCGTAGACTATAGCATACCAATTTGGTCAAAAAATGCCTCGTTCGCATCATTTCGCACCTTTGTCCCCACAAATGGCCACGAAAAATTAAAAAGACCACACTGGGATGATCCCCAACCTCATTTGCATGCCCAGTTTATTTTTGGCCCACGACACACTCGGACCCATGCCAACCCCTAAAACCGTGGGCTATAGAACACCGATTTGGCCAGAAAATGCCCCATTTGCGCTGTTCTGCCCGTTTCTTAACCCAAATTGCCAAAAAAATTAAACGGACCACCCTGGGACAATCTCCAACCTCCCTGGAATGTCCTGATCGATTTTTGGCCCACAACACACCCGAACATTGGGCCCACCCCCAAAACCCTAGGCTATAGCACACTGATTTAGCCCGAAAATGCCCCGTTCGTGCTAATTTGCTCGTTTGTCCACCCAAATGGCCATAAAAAATTAAACGGATCATACTGGGACAATCCGAACCTCCCTGGTATGCTCCGATCGATTTTTGGCCGACAGCACGCTCGAACCCCGATCCTTACCCCAAAACTATGGGCTATAGCACACCGATTTGGCCCAAAATTGCCCTGTATACGCTATTTCGCCTGTTTTTCCACCCAAATGGCCACAAAAAATTCAACGAACCACACTGGAATGATCCCCAACCTCCCTGGCACACCCCTGTTAAATTTTGTCCCACAACATGCCTGGACCCGGGCCCACCCTCGAAACCGTGGGTTATAGCACATTGATTTAGGTCAAAAATGCCCTATTCG
>NC_061113.1:241295376-241308173 GCF_002878395.1 Capsicum annuum
AATACCTTATTTGCACCGTTTCGCCCATTTGTTCACCCAAATGGCCACGGAAAAATTAAACGGACCACACTGGAACGATCCCCAACCTCCTTGGCACGCCCCAGTCGATTTTTGGCCCACAGCACGCCGAACCCCAGGCCTACACAAAAAAGTGGGATATAGAAAAAATAATTTAGCAATTTCCCAGGCCAACCCCTAAAACCATGGGTTATAGCACACCGATTTGGCCGGAAAATACCCTGTTTGGGCCATTTCCCCCATTTCTCCACCAAATGACCATGAAAAATTAAACGGACCACACTGGGATGATCCCCAACTCCATGGCACGCTCTAATCAATTTTTTTCCCATAGCACGCTAGGACCCCGAGCCCACCCCCAAACCATGGGCTATAGCACACCGATATGGCTTGAAAATGCTTAGTTCGCACCGTTTCGCCCGTTTGTCCACCCAAATGGCCACAAAAGATTAAACGAACCATACTAGGTCGATCCCCAACCTCCCTGGGATTCCCCAATTGATTTTTGGCCTACTACACGCCCGGACCCGGGCCCTCCCCTGAAATCGTGGGCTATAACACACCTATTTGGCTCGAAAATACCCCTTTCACGTCGTTTTGCTCGTTTGTCCACCCAAATGGCCATGAAAAATTAAACGAACCATAATAGAATGATCCCCTACCTCCCTTGCACTCATCGGTCAATTTTTAGCCCATAGCACGACCGGACCCCAGGCCCACCCCCATAACCGTGGGCTATAGCACACTAATTTGGCCCAAAAGTGCCCCGTTCGCGCTGTTTTGCCTGTTTGTCATCCCAAATAGACAAAATAAATTAAATGAACTATACTGGGACAATATTCAACCTCCCTGGCTCGCCCTGATCGATTTTGGCCCATTGCACGCCCAGACCCCAAGCCCACCCTCGAAATCGTGGGCTATAGCCACCGATTTGTCCTGAAATGCTCCATTCATGCCGTTTTGCCAGTTCGTTCTTCCAAATATCCACAAAAAATTAAATGAACCATAATGGGATGATCCACAACCTCTCTAGCACTCCCGGTCGAGTTTTGGCCCACTGCACGCCCGGACCCCAGGCCCACCTCCAAAAACGTAGGCTATAGTACTATGATTTGGCCCAAAAATGCCCCGTTTGTGCTGTTTCGCCCGTTTGTCCACTCAAATAGCCACTAAAAATTAATCGGACCACACTTGGATGATTCCCAACCTCGATGTCATGCCCCGATCAATTTTTGGCCCACAACACGCCCGCACCCTGGGCCCACCCCCAAAACCGAGGGTATAATGCACCCATTTGGTCTGAAAATGCCCCATTCGCGTTGTTTCACTCGTTTGTCGATACAAATGGCCATAAAAAATTTAACGGACCACACTGGGATAATCCCCAACCTTCTTGGCTTGCCCCGGTCGATTTTTGGCTCACAGCACGCTCGAACCCTGGGGCCACCCCAAAAACCGTGTGCTATAGCACATCAATTTGGCTCGAAAATATCCCGTTCACACTGTTTCACCTGTTTGCCAACCCAAATGACCACGAAAAATTAAATGGACCACACTGGGATGATCCTCAACCTCCCTGGCACGCCCCGGTCGATTTTCGGCTTACAGCACACTCGAACCCCGAACCACCCCCGAAATCATTGGCTATTAAACATTGATTTGGCCCGAAAATGCCTCTTTTACTCCGTTTTTCCCGTTTGTCCACCCCTATGGCAACGAAAAATTAAACGGACCACCCTGGGACGATCTCCAACCTTGCCGACATGGCCCAGTCAATTTTTGGACCATAACACGCCCGGACCCCGAGCCCACCCCCTAAACCATAGGCTTTAGCAGATCGATTAGGCCCGAAAAATGTCCTGTTCGCACCGTTTCGCCTGTTTGTCCACCCAAATGGCCGCAAAAAATTAAACGGACCAAACTGAGATGATCCTCAACCTCCCTAGCACAACCCGATCAATTTTCTGCCCACTACTCGCCCGAACCCCGAGCCCACCCCCGAAACCATGGGCTATAGCACACAGATTTGTCCCAAAAATGCCCCGTTCACGTTGTTTCGCCTGTTTGTCCACCCAAATGGCCACAAAAAATTAATCGGACCATACTATGACGATCCACAACCTCCCTAGCATGCCCCGATTTATTTTTGGCGCAAAGCACGACAAGACCCTAGGCCCTCCCTCGAAACTATGGGCTATAGCACACTAAATTGGTCCAAAAATGCCCCGTTCGCGCCGTTTCCCCCGTTTGTCCACCCAAATGGCCATTAAAAATTAAATGGACTACACTAGGATGATCCCCTACCTCCCTGGCATGCCCCGATCAATTTTTGACCTACAGCATGACGAGACCCCAGGCCCACCCCTAAAACTCTGAGTTATAGCATACCAAATTAGCCCAAAAGTGCCCCATTCACGCTGTTTCGCCCGTTTGTCCACCCAAAGGCCACAAAAAATTAAACGGACTACACTAAGATGATCCCCAACCTCCCTGACATGCCTTGATTGATTTTTTGACCAAAGCATGACCAGACCCCGGGCCCTCCCATGAAACTATGGGCTAGAGCACACCGAATTGGCCCAAAAAAGCCACGTTCGTGCCGTTTTTCCCGTTTGTCCACCCAAATGGCCACTAAAAATTAAACGGACCCCACTAGGACGATTCCTTACCTCCCTGGCATGCTCCGATCGATTTTCAACCCACAGCATGACCAAAACCCGGGCCCACCCTCAAAACTGTGGGTATAGCACACCAAATTGGCCCTAAAATGCCCCATTCGTACTGTTCTGCCCATTTATCCACCCAAATGGCATCGAAAAATTAAACGAACCATACTGAGATGATCTTCAACCTCCTTGACATGCCCTAATTGATTTTTGGCCCAGAGCACTCCCGAACCCCGAGCCCACCCACAAAACTGTGGGCTATAGCACACCGATTTGGTCCAAAAATGCTTCGTTCGCGCCGTTTCGCCCATTTGTCCACCCAAATGTCCACGAAAAATTAAACAGACCACACTGGGATGATCCCTAACGTCCCTAGCATACCCCGGTCAATATTCAGCCTACAACACGCCCAAACCCCCAGCCCATCCCCAAAACCGTGGGCTATAGCTCAATGATTTAGCCCAAAAATGCTCCGTTCGAACTGGTTTACCCGTTTGTCCACCCAAACGGCCACAAAAAACTAAATGGACCACACTAGGACGATCCCCACCTCCCTAGTACTCCCCGATTGATTTTTGGCCCATAGCATGCCCGGACCCGGGTCCAGCACCAAAACCGTGGGCTATAGCGCACCTATTTAGCTCAAAAATGCCTTGTTCATGTCGTTTTGTCCGTTTGTAGACCCAAATGGCCACAAAATATTTAACGGACCATACTAGGATGATCCACAACCTCCCTGACACATCTTGGTTGATTTTCGGCCCACAACATGCCCAGACGTCGAGCCTACCCCCAAAAACGTGTGCTATAGTGCACCGATTTGACCCGTAAATGCCTAGTTGTGCTTTTTCACCCGTTTGTCCACCGAAATGGCCACGAAAAACTAAATGGACCACACTGGGATAATCCCCAATCTCTCTAGCACATTGCAGTTAATTTTCAGCCTACAGCACACCCAGACCACGAGCCCACCCTCGAAACCGTTGCCTATTGCACATTGATTTGGCCCAAAAAGTCCAGTTTGTGCCCTTTTGCCCGTTTGTCCACCCAAATGACCACAAAAAATTAAACAGACCCCACAGGGATGATCCCCAACCTCCCCAGCATGGCTCGATCAATTTTTAGCCCACAAGACGCCCGAAACTCGAGCCCACCCCCAAAATTGTGGGCAATAACACACCAATTTGTCCCAAAAATGCCCCGTTTGCGCGGCTTTGCCCTTTTGTCCACCCAAATAGCCACAAAAAATTGAACGGACCACACTAAGATGAACCCCAACCTCCCTCGTATGCCCCAGTTGATTTTTCACCTAAAGCATGCCCGAACCCCGGGCACACCCCTAAAACTGTGGGGTATAGCACACATATTTTGCCCAAAATGCCCCGTTCGCGCCATTTTGCCCGTTTGTCCACCCAAATGGCCATGAAAAATTAAATGCACCACACTAGGATGATACCCTACTTCCCTGTCATACCTCGGTTGAGTTTTGGTCAACAGCACGATTGAACACCAGGCCCACCCCCAAAACTGTGGGCTACAACACACCAATTTGGCCCAAAAATGCCCCGTTCATGCTGTTTTGCCCGTTTGTCCAATCAAATGGCCATGAAAAAAATAAACGGACCATACTGGGAAGCTCTTCAACCTTCCTGGCATACCTTGACCAATTTTCGTCCCACAGCATGTCTGAACCCCGGTCCTACCCATGAAACCGTGTGCTATAGCACCTCGATTTGGCCCGAAAATGCTTTGTTCATGCCGTTTCGCCCGTTTGTCCACCCAAATGTCCACGAAAAATTAAACGGGCCACACTGGGATAATCCCCAACATCCCTGGCACGCTCTGATTGATTTTTGGCCCACAATACGCTCGAACCTCGGGCTCACCCTCAAAATCGTGGGCTATAGCACACTGATTTGGCTAGAAAATGCCTCGTCCGTACCATTTTGCCTGTTTGCCCACCCAAATTGCCACAATAAAATAAAACGGACCATACTAGGACGATCCCCAACCTTCCTGGCAAACCTTGGTCAATTTTTGGCACACAGCACGCTCGAACGCCAGGCCCACCCCCGAAACCGAGGGCTATAGCGCGCCTATTTAGCCCGAAAATACCCCGTTCATGTCATTTCGCCCGTTTGTCCATCCAAATGTTCACGAAAAATTTAACAGACCACATTGGGATGATTCCTAACCTCCATGGCACACCCTGATCGATTTTCGGCCAAAAGCATGCCCGAACCCTGGGCCTACCCCCGAAATCATGTTCTATAGACCACTGATTTTTCCCGAAAATGCCCGATTTTGCCCTTTTGTCCACGCAAATGGCCACAAAAACTACACGGACCATACTTGGATGATCCTATATCTCCCTCGCATGCCGCTGTCGATTGTCGGCACACAGCAAGCTTGGACCCCTAGCCCACCCTCAAAACCGTTGGCAATTGCATATCGATTTGGCCCAAAAATGCCCCGTTTGTACCGTTTTGCCCGTTTGTCAACCCAAATAGCCACAAAAAATTCAACAGACCACACTGGGATGATCCCTAACCTCCTCAGCACACCCCGGTCAATTTTTGGCCCACAACACTCCCGAACCCCGAGCACATCCTCGAAACCATGGGCTATAGCACATTGATTAGGCTCGAAAATACCCCGTTCGTGCCATTTCGCCCGTTTGTCTACACAAATTGCTACGAAAAATTTAACAAATCACACTAGGACTATCCCCAATAACCCTAGCATGCCTCGATCAACTTTTGTCCCGCAGAACGCTCGAGCCCCAGGCCCACCCCTAAAACCGTAGGCTATAGCACACCGATTTGGCCAAAAAATGACCCATTCACAATGTTTTGCCCGTTTGTCCACCCAAGTGGCCACAAAATATTAAACAGACCATACTAGGATGGTCCCCAACCTCCTTGGCATGCCATGGTCAATTCTAGGCAGATAGCACGCCCAAACCCAAGGCCCACCCTTGAAACTGTAGGTTATAGCACACCGATTTGGCCAAAAAATGCCCTGTTCATATTGTTTTGCTCGTTTTGCACCGAAATGAGTAAGAAAAATTAATACTACCACATTGGGATGAACCCCAACCTCCCTGGCACGCCCCGATCTATTTTCAGCCCACAGAACGCCTAGACCTACATCCCACCCCCAAAACCGTGGGCTATAGCACACCGATTTAGCTCGAAAATATCCAATTTGCGCTGTTTTGCATGTTTGTCCACCCAAATCACCACAAAAAAATCTACACGACTACACTGGGACGATCTCCAACCTCCCTGTTATGCCTCGGTTGATTTTCAGCCCACACCACTCCCGGACCCTGGGTCCACACTCGAAACTGTGGGCTATAGCACATCGATTTGTCCCAAAAAAGCCCCGTTCGCTCCGTTACGCCCTTTTGTCCACCCAAATGGCTGCGAAAAATTAAACGAACCATACTGGGACGATCCCCAGCCTCCCTAGCATGCCCTAGTAGATTTTTAGCCCACAGCACGCTCGAACCCTGGGCCCATCCCCAAAACTGTGGGCTATAGCACACCAATTTGGCCTGAAAATACCCCGTACATGCTGTTACGCCCTTTTGTCCACCCAAATGGCTATAAAAAATTAAAAGAACCATACTAGGATGATCCCCAACCTCCCTAGCATGCCCTAGTCGATTTTTGGCCCACAGCACGCTCGGACCCTGGGCCCATACCCAAAACTGTGGTCTATAGCATACCAATTTGTCCCAAAAATGTCCCGTTCGTGCTGTTTCGCCCGTTTGTCCTCCCAAATGTCCACAAAAAATTAAACGGACCTCATTGGGTTGATCCCCAACCTTCCTGGCATGCCCTGATTGATTTTTAGCCCATAGCACGCCCGAACTCCGAGTCCACCCCCGAACTCGTGGGCTATAGCACCTCAATTTTTCCTTAAAATGCCTCATTCGCGTCGTTTGAACTATTTGTCCACCCTAATAGCAGCAAAAAAATTAAACAAACCATACTGGAATGATCCAAAACCTCCCTGGCATGCCCCGATCAATTTTCGGTGCACAGCACGCTCAGACCGTTAGCCCATCCCTAAAACCGTGGGCTATAGCATACCGATTTGGCCCAAAAAATTCCCCGTTCATGCCGTTTCACTCGTTTGTTCACCCAAATAGTCACAAAAAATTATACGAACCACACTGGGATGATCCCCCTCCTCTCTGGCATGCCTCGGTCAATTTTCATCCCATAACACGCTCGGACCCCAGGCCCACCCCCAAAAACGTGGGCTATAGCACAACGATTTTCCCTGAAAATGCCCCGTTCATGCTGTTTCGCCCGTTTGTCTGCCCAATTGGCCACAAAAAATTAAGTGAAGCACACAAGGACGATCCCGAACTTCCCTGGCATGGTCCGGTTGATTTTTCGCCCAAAGTACGTTTGGACTCTGGGCCCACCCCCAAAACTGTGGGCTATAATACAACGATTTGGTGCAAAAATGCCCCATTCCCTCCGTTTCGCCCGTTTGTCCACCCAAATGATCACGAAAAATTAAACAGACCACACTGGGATGATACCCAACCTCCCTGGCTCACCCCGATCGATTTTTGGGCCACGACATGCCCGGACCCTGGGGCCACCCACAAAACCATGGGATAAAGAACACCGATTTGGCTCAAAAATGCCCCGTTTGTGCCGATTCGCCTGTTTGTTCACCCAAATGGCCACAAAAAAAAAACGAACCACACTGGGATGATCCCCAACCTCTGGGCACGCCCCGACTGATTTTTGCCCCACAGCAAGTTCGGACCCCGAGCCCACCCCAAAACTGTGGGCTATAGCACACTGATTTAACCTAAAAATTCCTCGTTTGCGCCGTTTCACCCGTTTGTCCACCCAAATGGACACAAAAAATTAAATGGACCATACTGGGATGATCCTCAACCACCCTGGCTTACCCCGGTCAATTTTTGGCCCACAGAACGCCCGAACCCCGAGCCCTTTCCCAAAACTGTAGGCTATAGCACACCGATTTTGCCCAAAAATGCCTCATTCGCATTGTTTCGCCTATTTCTCTACCCAAATAGACACAAAATTTGAATGGACCACACTAGGATGATCCGAACCTCCCTGGCATGCCCCGATCAATTTTTGGCCCACAGCACGCCCGAATACTGGGGCCACCCCTAAAACCATTGGCTATAGCACACTGATTTGGTTCAAAAATATCCAGTTCGCTCAGTTTCGCCTATTTGTCCACCCAAATGGCCACGAAAATTTAAATGGACCACACTGGGATGATACCAACCTCCCTGGAAGGCCTCAACTAATTGTTGGCCTATAGCACACCCGGTACCTGGGCCCACCCCCAAAACTGTGGGCTATAAAACATCAATTTGGCCTGAAAATGCCTCATTCGCGCTGTTTCGCCCGTTTGTCCACCCCAATAGCCAAAAAAAATTAATCGTACCATACTGGAATGATCCCCAACCTCCGTGGCATGGGCCCAATTGATTTTTGGCTAACCTCACGCTCGGAGCCCCGACCCACCCCCAAAACTGTGGGATATAGCACACCGATTTGGCCTAAAAATACTCCGTTCGTATTGTTTCGCCCGTTTGTCCTCCCAAATGGCCAAGAAAAATTAAACGGACTACACTGGGATAATCCCCAAACTCCCTGGCATGCTCTAATCGATTTTCGTCCCACAGCACGCCCGGACCCCAGGCCTACCCCCAAAACCGTGGCTTATAGCACACCGATTTGGCCCGAAAATGCCTTGTTCGTGCCGTTTTGCCCGATTGTCCATCCAAATGGCAACGAAAAATTAAACAGACCATACTGGGATGATCCGTAACCTCCCTAGCATGCTCCGATCAATTTTTTGCCCACAGCACAACTAGATCTCAGACCCACCCCCAAAACCGTGGGCTATAGGACACCGATTTGGCCAAAAAATACCGCATTCACGCCATTTTGCCTGTTTGTCCTCCTAAATGGCCAATAAAAATTAAACAGATCATATTTTCCTGGCTCACCCCGATCGATTTTTGGCCCACAGAACGCCCGGACTCCGGGCCCACTCCCAATACCGTGGGCTATAGCATACCGATTACGCCTAAAAATGCCCCTTTCGAACCATTTTGCCCGTTCATTCACCCAAATGGCAACAAAAAATTAAACGGACCACTTTGGGATGATCCCCAATCTCCCTGGCACACCCCGGTCAATTTTTGGCCCACATCACGCTTGGACATTAGGGGCTCCCCCGAAACCCTAGGTTATAGCACATCGATTTGGCCTGAAAATGCCCCATTCGAGCCGTTTCGCTCATTTGTCCTCCCAAATGGCCACAAAAAATTAAACAGACCACCCTGGGATGATCCCCAACCTCCGTGGCATGCCCCGATCGATTTTTAGCCTACAGCACGCCCGAACCTTGGGCCCACCCCCAAAACCCTAGGCTATAGCACATCGATTTTACCCAAAAATGCCTCGTTCATGCTATTTGGCCCGTTTGTCCACCCAAATGGCCATGAAAAATTAAACGGACCATACTGGGGCGATCCCCAACCTCCCTGGCATGCCCCGGTTAATTTTTGGCCGACAGCACGCCCGAACCTTGGTCCTTACCCCAAAACTATGGGCTATAGAACACCGATTTGGCCCAAAATTGTTAGCTATAGCACACCTATTTAGCCCAAAAATGCCCCATTTGCACCATTTTGCTTGTTTGTCCACCCAAATGGCCACGAAAAATCATACGAACCATATTAGGACGATCCCCAACCTCCCTGGCACACCCCAGTTAATTTTCGACCCACAGAACACCTGGACCCTGGGTCCACACCTAAAATCGTGGGCTATAGCACACCGATTTATCCTGAAAATGCCCCGTTCGTGCCATTACATTTGTTTGTCCCCCAAATGGCCAGAAAAATTAAACGGACCACACTGGGACGATTCCTAACTTCCCTATATGCCCTAGTTGATTTTCGACCCACAGCATATTCAGACCCTGAGCCAACCCCTAAAACTGTGGGTTATAGCACAATAATTTGGCTTGAAAATGCCCCGTTCGCGCCGTTTTACCTGTTTGTCCATGCAAATGGCCGTGAAAAATTAAACAGACCACACTAGGATGATCCCCAACCTCCCAGGCATGCCACGGTCAATTTTTGACACAGCATACACGAACCCTGGGCCAACCCCCGAAACCGTGGGATATAACATATCGATTTGGTCTAAAAATGCCCCGTTGACGCAGTTTTTCCCATTTTTCACCCAAATAGCCACAAAAATTAAACGAACCACACTGGGATGATCCTCAACCTCCCTAACATTCTTCGGTTGATTTTGACCCATGCACGTCCAAACACCGGGCCCACCCCTGAAACTGTGGACTATAGCACATCAATTTGGCCCAGAAATGCCCCATTCGTGCCGATTCTCCCATTTGTTCACTTAAATGTCGACAAATAATTAAACGGACCATACTGGAATGATCCCCAACCTCCCTGCCATGCCCCAATTGATTTTGGGCCCATAGCACATTCGGAACTCAAGCCCACCCCCGAATCTATGGGCTATAGCACACCGATTTGGCTAAAAAAATCTCCCGTTCGCACCGTTTCGCCCGTTTGTCCACCTAAATAGCCATGAAAATTTGAACAGACCACACTGGGATGATATTTAGCCTCCCTGGCATGCCTCGATCGATTTTTATCCCATAGCATGCCCGAGCCTCGGGCCCATCCCCAAAAATGTAGACTATAGCACACCGATTTGGCCCAAAAATGCCCCGTTCGCACCGTTTTGCTCGTTTGTCCATGCAAATAACCACGAAAAATTTAACGGACCACATTAGGACGATTCCCAACTTCCCTGGCTTGCCCCGATCGATTTTTGGCCAATAGCACGCCTGGACCCCGAGCCCACCCCTAGAATCGTAGTCTATAGCATATCGACTTGGCCCAAAAATGCCCCATTAATGCTGTTTCGCCCAGTTGTCCACCCAAATGGCCACAAAAGAGTAAACGGACTATACTGGGACGATCCCCAACCTCCCTGGCATGCCTCGATTGAATTATGGCCCACAGCATGCCCGGACACTGGGCCCCCTAAAACCATAGGTTATAGCACATCGATTTGGCCCAAAAATGCCCTGTTTGCACCATTTCTCCCGTTTGTCCACCCAAATGTCCACAAAATATTAAATAGACCACACTAGAACGATCCCCAACCTCCCTGGCATGCCCTGGTCGATTTTTGATCCACAACATGCCTGAACCCCGGGCCCACCCCTAAAACTGTGGATTATAGCACACCGATTTAGCCCAAAAATTCTCCATTCGCACTCTTTCGCCTGTTTCTCTGCCCAAATGGCCACGAAAAATTAAATGGACCAGACTTAGATGATCCCCAACCTCCCTGGCACGCCCCCTTCAATTTTCAGTCCACACCACGCCAGTACCCAACACCCACCCTCGAAATCGTGGGCTATAACATACCGATATGGCCTAAAAATGTTCTGTTCGTGTCGTTTCGCCAGTTTGTTAACCTAAATAGCCACAAAAAATTAAATGGACCATACTTGGATGATCCCAACCTCCCTGGCATACCTTGGTCAATTTTTGACCGACAGCACGGCCGGACCCCAGGCCTTCCCCCAAAACCGTGGGCTATAGCACACCGATTTGGCCTGAAAATTCCCCTTTTATGCCGTTTCACTCATTTCTCAAACCAAATGGCCATGAAAAATTAAACGGACAACACTAGGATGATCCTCAACCTCTCTGGAACACACCTATCGATTTTTAGCCAATAGCACGCCTGAACTTGAGCCCACCTCTGAAACCGTGGGCTATAGCCCTCCAATTTAGCCCAAAAATGCCCCGTTCACATCGTTTCTCCCGTTTGTCCACCTAAATGGACATGAAAAGTTAAGCGGACCCCAATGGGACGATCCCTAACCCCTCTGGCACGTCCTAGTTAATTTTCGGCCCACAACACACCCGAAACTTGGGTCCACCCCCAAACCGTGGGCTATAGAACACCGATTTGGCAAGTAAATGCCCCCGTTCATGCTGTTTCGCCCATTTGTCCACCCAAATGGCCACGAAAAACTAAACGGACCACACTGGGATCATCCCTAACCTCCTTGGCATGCCTCGATCGATTTTTAGACCATAGCACACCCGAACCCCGAGCCCAACCCCAAATTCGTGGGCAATAGCAAATTTATTTGGCCCGAAAATGCCCTGTTCGAACCGTTTCACCTGTTTTTCTACCAAAATAGCCACAAAAAATTAAACGAACCACACTGGAAAGATCCCCAGCCTCCCTAGTATGCCCTGATCGATTTTTGGCCAACAATACGCCCGAACCCTAGGACCACCCCCTAAAATCATAGGCTATAGCACCTTAATTTTGCTCAAAAATACCTCGTTCGCATCGTTTCAACCATTTGTCCACAAAAATAGTCATAAAAAATTAAACGAACCATACTAGGATGATCACCAACCTCCCTTGCACGCCCCGATCAATTTTTGGTGGACAGCACTCCCGGACCCCTCGCCCACCCACAAAACCGTGGGCTCTAGAACACCGATTTAGCTCGTAAAATGCCCCGTTCACGCTCTTTCACCTGTTTGTCCACTCAAATAGCCACAAAAATTTACACAAACTACACTGGGATGATCCCCATCCTCCTTGGCACGCCCCGGACCTCCCTGGCATGCCCTGGTTGATTTTTGGTCTACATCACGCCCGGACCCCGTGCCCACCCCCAAAACCGTGGGGTATACAATACCGATTTTGCTCGAAAATGTCATGTTCGCGCCGTTTCCCTATTTTTTCCACCCAATTGGCCGCAAAAATTTAACGGACCACACTGGGATGATACCCAACCTCCATGGCATGCCCCAGTTGATTTTTGGTCCACGGTACGTCCGAACCCCGAGCCCACCCCCAAAACTGTTGGTTATAGCACACCAATTTAGCTCGAAAATGCCTCGTTTGTGCCATTTTGCCTGTTTGTTAGCACAAATGGCCACAAAAAATTAAACGGACCATACTGGGATGATCCCCAACCTCCCTGGCATGCCCCAGTTGATTTTTAGCCGATAGC